>NW_026712430.1:1344570-1619570 GCF_030504385.1 Musca domestica
CGGTCATTGGGCCGTTTTTCTTCCAAAATGAAAATGACCATGCTGTTACCATGAATCAGGAGCGTTATCGCGACATGATGACCAATTTTGTGATGCCAATTATTCGTCGAAAGCATATGAGGCAGTTCTGGTTTCAACAAGGCGGCGCTCCACCGCACATAAGTCGCATAACAAAACATAGCTCCGTCGAATATGGGCAACCCTGTATATGGAAGCTATACCTAAATCTTATCCGATTATCGCCAGTTTCAATAGAGTTGGTCCTTGTTGTTTGCGAAATTTCATCTAAATCGTATAATAAATGCGACCTGAATTTTGTTCAAAAAAAAAGTACATGGACGGACGGACGGACGGACTGACATGCATAAATCGACTCATTAAGTGATTCTATGAAGATCCTCAAAAGTATCTATGGGTATATCTCGCTTCCTTCTCCATGTTACAAACAAATGCACAGAGATATAATACCCTTACCGCTATGTAGTGTAGGGTATACCCTCCACCATTTGGACGGAACTTGCAGAATGTTAACAAAATTCCGTCGAAAAATACTGTTTAAATGAAACCTGTTATATGGCTGTCTACGAAGATGAGCAACTGCATACGCAATTGTCATAAGCTGTAGTACCCATTGGGACTTTCAAATACGAAATTTTGAACAAATACGAAGACAAGGACCTGCATATACAATTTTCTGTCAGAATTTGAAATATCCATTATGAACTTCAAATACGAAATTTGTAACAATTCCGGTGAAGAAAATATCTCTAAAATCATCAGAATACCGAATATTGGAGCTACCGTTATATGGGGGCTATACGAAGGCGTGCACCTGCATAAGTAATTTTTTGTCATAGGTTGTAGTACCCATTAGCATTTTCCAATGCGAAATTTGAAATTATTCCGGTCAATCATTAAATACCAAATTAACCTGCCTACTGACAAAATACACATGTGTGAAAAATTTTAGCCTTCTTTCTCAATTCGTATGAAAGATGACCTGATTACAACAGACGGATATCGCTAAATCCATTTCGAATTTTACGCTGATCAAGAATATATATTCTTTATTGGGTCTGACATGAGTATTTTAAGGAGTTACAAACGGAATGATGAAGTGTTTAAGTGAAGTTTTTAATCAAAACTTCAAATCCAAAATCCAATTTTTCTGTCCAAAACTATTTCATCGTCTCCATATGTAAACCATAGTAATCAACAGTGACCCCAGTATCAACTTCCAGAATTTCGGCTCGGTCCCTTCACCCAATACCCAATTAAGCAATATTTAGTAGGGATATACAAAACAATCTACATCTCTCCATCCTAGACACCAACAGTAGTGATCCAAAATTAGTGCAATTAAGATATTTTCGAACAAATATCAAATTTGCTGATTCCAGCTCTATAAATTCACTCAATACCATATTTTGTTACATTTAGTACTTAGCAAATTGCAGAACCCTTCCATATCTCAAACCTAGACACCAACAGCTATCACAACATAAAATTTCACTGTTTCAGCTCGATCTCTTCACTCAATACCAAATTTAATTTAATGTTGTACGGTTAGAATAACTATAGTATGCATTTCTAAACCTACCTTCAAAGCTAATCGTTATCTAAATTTCAAATTTCAGAATTTTATTTTTACTCCTTCAACCAAAATCCCAATTGGAACCACTTAGTACTTTTCGAACAATTATAGAACACATTTCCAAAACCACCTCCACATGCCCATTCCAGATACCTACAAAGACATTCAGAGAGGATTCCCTTCACCAAATACTAAAAATAGTACCGTTTAGTATTTTTCGTACAACTATAGTAGGTCTTTCCAAGCCCACCTACAAATCTCAACTTCAGATAACCAATAGTTGTATTAATATCAAATTTCAGAATTTTATCTCTATCCCTTCACCCAATACCCAATTTAGTACCATTTAATACTTTTCGTACAATTATAGCACACATTCTCGAAACCATCTTCATATGTTCAGGCTACAAACAGCGACCCTAATACCAAATTTCAGATTTCAAGCACTATCTGTTCTCCCTATACCTAATTGTACCAAATATACTACTATTTAGTACTTTTCATGCACTTGCGGTACACAGTTTCAAAACTACCTCTTTTATCACAAACCTAAAACTAACAGAGACCCCAATACAAAATTTCAGCTTCATCCGTTCCCCCTAAGTCATTTAGTACAGATCGCAGTCTTAGTGCACATATCCTAAACCACCTAAATATATTAAAGCAACTTCCAAATTTCAAGCTTAGAAGTTTAGTTCCATTTTAGACCTTTTCGAAACCTTAAGATTCGAATTTCCAAAAACTCTTTGGTACATCTATGCTGTACTTCATCATTCCATGTTTCAGAATTCCAGCTCATTCCGTTTATAAAATACAAAGTATTAAGTTATTAATACAATTTAGTAATTTTCGTACCCACTTAGTACGAATTTCCAACAACTTAGACTGATCACACGCATTCCCACCAAGACTAAACCTCGTGCAAAATTTCAAGATTCTACCTTAAACCGTTTCTGCTTTAAGCGTTGAATTTAGACCATATACATATACAGGGTGAGATAAAAAAAACTGCAACCAATTTCAGACTGCTGTCATTTGTAAGCCACTCGTCCGACAGCTGTTAAAATTATTCCAGTGACAGCTCATTATATTGTTTACAAGTGTATAAAATCATTTTGGTGAGAATTTTCCATAAAAAAATATTCGAGATGGAATTCAAGCGTGATAGTGTGATTTCTTTATATTTGGCTGGAAAACCGCAGGTGGCTATCGTTAGAGCACTCCAGTATTTAAATGTCAAAAAATATTTAGTGTCTCGTACTATCGCTCGTTACCGTGATACTGGTAGCGTAGCCCGACGTCATGGAAGTGGACGGAAGAAAACAGCAACATCAGCAGAAATGGTTCGAAAAGTAATGAAGCGACTTGATCGTAACACGCGTTGCAGTGTCCGAATGGCTCGTAAGCTGAACTTATCGCAATATTCCATTCGGCAAATATTGAAAAATGAGCTCGGGGTAAAGCCATTGAAATTCCAAAAAGTGCAAGAACTTACACCGCAACAGAATGAAAATAGACTCAAAAGAGCTTCGCTTGGCCGAAAGTGGAGAACTGCCGAATTTGGTTTTCTCCAATGAGAAAACATTTGTTGTCCAGCTGTTTGTAAACAAACAAAACGTTCATGTCAGCTGAAAATTTGCACCTTCGGTTGGCCACCAGAACTCAAGCGCCGGCCATGGTGATGGTATGGGCCGCCATAACAGCCGATGGTCGTTCTCCGGTCGTATTAATCGACCGTGGCATCAGAATAAATGCCGAATATTATCGGAAAATATTCTGGAGGGTGTATTAAAGGCCTTGGGCACGCAAACATTTTGTCCGCAGACCTTGGACATTCCAACAAGACTCAGCACCATCACCCTCAGCACGGTTACAAAATGAGGTTTCTCGCTTCATTTCCAGCGCACAATGGCCACCAAAATCTCCGGATACTAATCCGTTAGACTATTGTGTCTGGAGTATTTTGGAAAGCAAGGTTGGCACTAAAAAATATAAAAGTGTCGATCATCTCAAGCAAGCGCTTCGCCGGGAATGGGCCAAAATACCGCAGAGCAACATTCGGGCAGCGTGTGACGGTTTCATTGGCCGTTTTAAGGTCATAATTCGTGCCAAAGGTGACCAATTCGAACAAATCTAGACTTATTCTAAAATTTGATGCTATTTCCGACATTTTTTGCTTTCATTCAATAAAATTTTGAAAAAAATGTAAAAAGTATGGGGTTTGACTTTGTTTCCGTTTTTTTATCTCATCCTGATATATAGATTTTAACCCATATTCCTCGTTGTTGCTGTTTTTTATATCCTGCCCGAAAAATATTCCATAAAATTGAAAAATCTCGTCTTCATTTTTCTGTATGAATAAATCTCATGTTTTTCCTGCATGCGCCGATATGGTCATAATCCATTGCTAACCTTGATTTCATGTTAATATTATTAAGTCAAGCAAACAGCAAAAAAAAAAAAACACAAATCCAAGCAAATATTCTGTCATGCAAGATTTATTTGTATTTAACATCCATTACTCCAAATTGGACGAAATATTATTCGTTTGCTGGTGGCAGGGGGAGCAAATACAGCAATCAAAATCGCTCAGCTGGCAAAAAACGCTATCAAAATTACACTGATGTGTCATCATTCATTAATGGCAGGCATTTATATAAAAAAAAAAAAAAAAAAAAAAACAACGACGAAAAATAATAATATTGTGGATCGTGTTGACCGTTATCTTTACGGTGAATTGTATAAATTGCACAAAAAAGCACATACACACATTTACGCACAAAGAAATTTAATTGCATTTTATCAGCAAAAAAAAAAAAAAAAAACGGAAAATAAAATAAAAATATCACAACAACTAAAAAGGAAATGGCCATCAATCCAATCCAAATTGGGCTGAGGTGTCACATTTACGACTTGTTTCCTTTTCTTCTTCCATGACCACCCCCTCTCTCTATCTCTCTGGCTTGGTTGTAAATAGATATTCCGCGACAAGCATTTGAAAGGAAAATGATAGTTGTTGGTGGGAGAAATAAAATGAAACTTTTCACTTAATGAAATCAAGTTTCACTTAAAACAGCAACTGTGAATAAATGTCGTGCTAGTTATCGTTGACTACATACGACTACAGCCATATGTACTTGCATATATGGGAAAAATGAGTTGGAAAATCATGTGTGATAATTTCAATTTAATTTTTTATTCACCTTCCCTTTTTGCTTTGTTGTTTCACCTCCTCCGCCAGTCATTCAGCCACTCACTCAACGACAACTTCATTGTCGACAAAATTCGTTGCAACGAACGCGAGAGTGAATTTTCGAAATGCATTTGAGGATGGGGAAAGGGAAAATATATTCCCTCTACCTTCTAAGTTTTCACAGCATCATCTCATCATCATCGTCATTACAGTCACAGCTTACATTCATCCATTGCCGTGATTGGTGTTGTTGTTGCCATTATCATAACGTCAAATTTAATTCACTCAAATAAAGTACAATTTCACAACTAAGCACTACGTGTATGAGTGTGTGTGTGTGTGAGGGAGTATGTCTCCGCCACAAGTGAATGCAAAATTAAACAATTACTTTTTATATGGAGATTATTTTTATAAATCTTAAATGTTTAAATTGCAATGTTATTTTGGTCCTTCTGTCAAGAAAGATTAACGAGACAGAGAGACAGACAGACAAGATAAAAATAAATGTTTATTGTGATAACTAAATGGCAGTTAATTCAAACAGATTGTCTGAAAGAAATGTTTAGGTTCAATTGTGATTTGTTGGGGATATTTATTTATCTCCGTCATAAAATTTTGTCATACGGTTACAACATCTGGACATTTTTATATGAATTTCATATGCAGTGTACATACACTTGCTCTAAAAATAAAAATTCTCCAAACTAAAATTCGATGTCCGTCAAGATAAATTTAAATTTAATTAGCAAAGACACAAACCAAGGTGATTTTTTCTCCGGTTCGCAAAGTGTTAATAAAGAGAGAGAGAAAGAGAGAGAAAAAAGAATTTCAGACGCTTTTATCTGAAATTTCCCTAAAATTGAGCGATAATTCTTCAGAAAATGCAAAAAAATCCTAAGTCTGAAATTCTCTTTGACTATAAGGTCCACAGATTCGGAAAGTACTCCTCGAGACCTTTCATTTGTGCCCTGCGTCAATACCGTTTCATTTTTAGTTTCTGTTCTGTGGACGCTTTTATATGCAATTTCCCTAAAATTGAGCGATAATTCTTCAGAAAATGCAAAAAAAATCCTAAGTCTGAAATTCTTTTTGACTATAAGATCCACAGATTCGGAAAGTACTCCTCGAGATCTTTCATATGTGCCCAGCCACGACACCGCTTCATTTTTAAATATTTTATTCTTGGTTTAAATGTAGAGTTAAGGGTTTCAAAGTTTTTCAACGTAAATTTTTATTAGGTTTTTTTTAGAGATTTCATTTTAAATTTGAAATTTGTACGGAAAATTATGAAATTTGATGAAAACTAATATAATTTAATTTACCTTTAATTTTTCTCTGGCTTACTACTCCCTCTCTCTATCTCTCTCTCTCTTTCTTTGTCTCTCTCTCTCTTTATTAACCCTTTGCGAACTGGAGAAAAAATCACCTTGGTTTGTGTCTTTGCTAATTAAATTTAAATTTATCTTGAGGGACATCCAAAATTCGTCAACATTTAATGGAACCTATGACGAAATCGTAAAAATTACCTCTGAATGGAACAACATGACCAATTTTTCAAACCAATGGTTCTTAAAGTAAAAAAAGCTTTATAGAAAATGTTCAAAGCTATCTATTAAATGTTGCGAAACAAAGCTCAAAATATTGTGGTCCCTTTGTAGATGCTCAGGTCTATGTAAAGTTTGGCCTAAGCACTATCAAATCTGCTTGGAATTCAGACTGGCGAATTCCGAGAAAAAATAGAAAATGTTTTTTATAGGTCAATATTTATTATACTTTCATAAGTACGTATTTAGTATACAACCTTCGTTTGTTCAGAGACTCATATTGAAATTTGATCTAGAATATTTTTTTTTTTTTTTTGAAAAATTTGGACAAGTAATTAAGTATTAAGGGGATTTTTATTCAGATTATTAAAAAGCGTAAAACGAAATGTAAAATACGTAAATACAATTTCCACTTCTAGTATAAAACAAGTAAAAAAGCAACTAAGTTCGGCCGGGCCGAAGTTTTAATACCCTACACGATTTGGAAGGAACTTGAAAATTTTCAAAAAATATAAATAAATAAATCCGAAAACAACTACTTAAATGAAAACCGTTATATGGGGGATATACGAAAACGTGAACCTACATACGAATTTTTTTTGTCATATGCTGTAGTACCCATTACGAACTTTAAATACACAATTTGAAATAGTTCCAGTAAATAATGTCGCTAAAATCATTTAAATATCGAATATCGGGGGTATCGGCATATGAAGACTATACGAAGACGTGGACCTGCATACGAAATTTTTTGCCATAGATTGTAGTACCCCTTAAGATCTTTCAATACGAAATTTTTTTTATTCATAGGCTGTAGTACCCATTACGAACTTTAAATATGAAATTTTAAATAATTCCGGTAAATAATGACGTTAAAATCATGAAAATGCCGAATATCGGTAAGTACCGATATATGGGGGCTATGCGAAAACAAGGACCGACATAGCCCATTTACAAACGTATTCAGCCTACTGGTAAACTATGTATGCATGCAAAATTTTAGCCTTATATCTGAATTTTTTCGAAAGGTAGGGCGATTTCAACAGACAGACAGACATATGGACATCGCTAGATCGGCTTAGAATTGTAAGCTGATCCAGAATATATATGTACTTTGTAGGGTCTATTATGAATAGACAAATGACAAAGCTAATATACCTTCCATAGAATGGTGGAGGGTATAAAAATCGAATGTAATTATGTGTTAATTAAGACAAGTTAAAAAGTATCAGTCGCTTTTGCCGACAGATGTATACCCCCAGCCAATGTTCGATTAATGAAATATATTTTGACTTCTGTTATGACTATTCAAATTGTTGACCCTTTATGGAGTAGGTTCCAAAGGAATGGACCAATATTGTCCATTTCTTATCGGACCTAAATAAATTTGATATAAATATTTCAACGTGACAGGTTTGCACTGTATTGGTAACTTGATTTACTTGCTTCGATGCTCATACCAAATTTCAAGTTTTTAGCTTTATTTGTTCACATAATACCAAATGATACCATTTTAGAATCTTTCGTAATCTTAAAGTTCATCAGTGACCCTCATTCCAAAATTCGGAATTTTTGGTCCACTACAAAGTATTACATTTTTAGTACATTGTAGTACTTATCGTATTCTTTTGGTACAAATTTCCAAGAATTTACGATTATTGAAATTGAATATTCCAAAAAATGTTGCCTTTCTAAGCTCAATTTCAAATGTCATAAATGTAACTTTAGCAGCAGGATTCTAGCTCTACAGGTTTTACATGAAGCTCCCAAAACAGGATTTTAAGTACATTCTACACCCTCCATGGAATATGGCAAGTATATAAAGTTATTCGTTTAGTTTGTAACTCATTGAAATAATCATTTTAGACCAAACAAAGTGTAGATCTGTGTAAAATTCTAAGACAATTTAATTTTCCCAACCTTACTTTAATGTGTAAAGTTCTTAGTGAGGATGAGGATTGGTGGCTCTTTCCGAAACCTAGGTATTCCCTGCCTTACTCCCTGGTAAACATTACCATCGTTCTCCACTAATAAACAGAAGTTGTTTTTATAAAAACAACAATAAAGGGATAAAGCCTGACCATTTTGCAACAACAAAATACTACGGTATCCCGAACAAACAAGCCACACGGTTCTGTTTTTAATGGACATTAAATTACCTGACTTAAAAGTTCCTACATAGTTCTAATCGAATTGCTTCAAATTTGGAGTTCACATTGGTTATCACCTCCTTTGAATGAATATTGGATAATCATGTCCCCGTTTTGGTATAGACGCCATATAAGGAGCACTCTAGATAAGTAACATTTTCATGATCTAATGTTTTTAAATAATTGTTTGAAACTTGTAATAACTTAGCTCTAAAAAGCCCTTAAGTTTCCTTCAGTTTACTGTCTCTCTCTTTCTTTTTGAACTCGAGAAAAATTCACTTGCCTTGTATCCTTGCTAATTAAATTTAAATTTATCTTCAAGGACGTTGTTGTCTAGTACCCAAACCCCAGAACTTTCCTTGGTGTTTTAAAAACAATATTTCTATGCAAGGTTTTTTTCTGGCCATATCATTGGTTAAATATACCCGAATCAATTAATCCTTGCTGAACCCACTCAAAAATGCAAGTGGTGAGCGTCTTTGCTTATATGAAATAAGACTTAATTGGACGACGGTATATTTTCCCTTTTGATTTTAATTTATTTATTATTTATATTTATTATATTGTTTATTAATTTTATTAATTGAAATTTTCTTTCTTCTCTTTTCAGGTAAGATTTGGAACATGGAACCAATTTTGCAATGTAAATACATAGTTATAAGGTACGAATATTTAATACATAATTTCTGATATCAGCGATTTAAGCATATATTGCAAAGAAAAGAGCGAAATTTAACATAACTTCTCATTACAAAATAATGGGTTTCCTACCCAGCTTTTTTATATCCTCCACCATGGAAAGGATGGTATATTAGCAACACCTCTAAATATTCTTCGTAGAACCCATAAAGTATATATTCATGATCAGCATAAACATCTAAGTTGTTTTAACGATGTCCGTCTGTTGAAATCTCGCAGAGCTTTAAAATGTGGCACAGTAGTTCATATTGTGTCTGGAATGGTTGGTATTGGAAATTAGGTATATCGTCCCACGTTTTCGTATAATCCATATAACGGTACCTCCCAATATTCGATATTTTGGTGATTTTAGCCACATTTTTCCATTGATTTATCTAAAAATTTCTATTTGCAGTTAGTAATGGGTTCTCGCTTCGCTGAATATGTAGGTTAACTTTTTTCTATAGCCTCCATATAACGGTACCTTCTGATATTCGGTATTTTGACGACTTAAGCCACATTTCTTATAAGATTTCTGTAGAATTTCGTATTTGTAGTTCTACAGCCGGTGTCAGAGCACTATCAATATTGATCCACGGTTTCCATATAACAGTACCTATCTAGAACACCTAGAATTATTCATTTTAAACCCCACAAAGCATATACAGGGTGAGATGAAGAAACTGCAACAAACTTAAATGTGAATAAATCTTTTGTGTCCCGAACCATCGCTCGTTACCGTGATACTGGTAGAGTAGCCCGACTTCAAGGAAGTGAACGGAAGAAAACAGAAACATCGTCAGAAATGGTTCGCAAATTAAAAACGCGACTTGATCGAAGCCCGTGTCGCAGTGGCCGGAAAATGGCTCGTGAGCTTAACATATCGCAATATTTCATTCGGCAAATATTGAAAAATAAGCTCGGGCAAAGCCATTTAAATTCAAAAAAGTGCACCGCAACAGAAAGAAAATAGACTCAAAAGAGCTAAAGAGCTGCTTCGTTCGGCGAACAGCCGAATTTGTTTTTCTCCGATAAGAAAACATTCGTTATCCAGCAGTTTGTAAACAAACAAAATGATCGTGTTTACTTGCCAAAGAGGTCAGCTGAAATTGTGCACCTTCGGTTGGCCAACAGAACTCAAGCGCCTGCCATGGTGATGGTGTGGGCCGCCATAAAAGCCGATGGTCATTCTCCGCTCGTATTAGTCGATCGTGGCATTATAATAAATGCCGAATATTACCGCGAAAATTTTCTATAGGGTGTACCAACAGGACTCGGCATGCGCCACCCAAGAATGATTACAAAATGAGGATCCTCGCTCGCGCAAAAATGGCCACCAAAATCTCCGGATACCAATCCGTTGGCCTATTGCGTCTGGAGTATTTTGGAAAGCAGGGATGGCACAAAAAAATACCAAAATGTCGATCACCTCAAGCAAGCGCTTCCCCGGGAATGTGCCAAAATACCGCAGAGCAATATTCGGGCAGCGTGTGACGGTTTCATTGACCGTTTGGAGGCCATAATTCATGCCAAAGGCGACCAACTCAAATAAATCTAAACTTATTCTAAAATTTGATGCTATTTCCGAAATTTTTTGCTATCATTCAACAAAAATTAAAAAAAAAATTATGGCGCTTGACTTTGTAGCAGGTTTTTCATCTCACCCTGTATATTCTTGATCAGCATACAATTCTATTCAAATTTGGTATTTGTAATTCGTAATGGATACTACAGCCTAAGACAGAAAATTGTCTGTGCAGTTCCACGTTTTGGTATAGCCCCCACATAATGGTACCTCCCTATATTCGGTATTTTGATGATTTTAGCTAAATAAATTCACTGATTTTTTGTTTTGTTTCAAATTTCTAATTTGGACTTGGTAATGTCTTCTGACAAAAGTTGCCTGTGCAGGTCGACTTCGTGGTATAGACTGTAATATAACGGCTACATTCAGTATTTTTAAGATTTTAATAGGATTTTTAACGGATTTTTTTTGAAAATTGCTAAATTCGTCCCAAATGGTGGAGGGTATTCAAAGATCGGCACGGCCGAACTTAGAGCTTTTCTAATTTTTTAAAACTTTAACTGCATTCTCAATCCTATCATATGGGAATTTGCAGTTTAAAGTGGAACACGTCCAGATACTTTTATATAAAAATTTATTCTTTAGCTTATGGTTGAGGGTATTTAAAGTTCTGCCTGGCCGAATTTAGTATTTTTTACTACATTGTATTATTTTTACCTTGTCATGTCATGCTAAATAAATAATTTTTATTTGGACACTAAAAGTCCACTGTACCACTTATAGTATTGCAAATATTTTTTTTCTTCCTCTTTGGACGCCGAGCCTCGGATTCACAAACTCTGGTTATGAAATTGGACGCTTACATTATGTGCCTACCGTACACATTACTTGGTAATAAGGAAATATGTTTTTTAGGGGTTAACTCATTTATTTCAACCTGCTGGTAAGGCCGAAGTTAGTTAGTTTACATTACCCTACCATTCACACAACCCCCAAGTTTTTGTTGGGATTTAGAACTTCTTATTTAACCCATCTAAAATACCTTCTTGGGAACTCTTCTGCTGTTGATAATTTTCAATTTTGAAAAGTGCAAGTGAAGTCTAACTTTTCTAATATCTTAACTCCACCATTTGATACTGCTACCGCTGATGGTCAGTTTTGCATTCTGTTTAATTTTATTTCATTTTGTTATACCCTCATGACGTTCGTCCACCTGCTGACCCTATTCTATCTGTGAAATTTTAAAAACAAACTTCCTTTCTTTTGTCGTCGCATTCTACTTTCTACCCAGGGTCTGTCATAAGCAGGCGACGATGACACTTGGCAACTTTCAACTTTGTTTTCAACCAAGAATGGACATTGCATTGTTGTTGGACAGCGTGGACAACGTTGCATGCCGTCGTCGCCTGAAGGCCAAATGTGGGTAAATGTGTGTTGTGACATGAGGCGTAGAATAACAGAAGAACAACTCTCTGTTGCCGGAGAGGGGGCGTACATACATAAATACATACTCGGACTCGCACACTCGCATCTATGTACGTGTCGTGCGGAAGGCCTTCTGCTGGGCAAAGTTTACTGCTTTTCAATGTTTAGACAGTTGACACAGCGACAAGTGTTTTAACAGTGGGGCGGCCAAAAACCAATGACGTTGATAATGATTGTGTCATGGATTGTGTTGTTTTTTTTTGTTTTGTTTCTGCTTTGTGGGGAGGGACAACAGAAGCGACGATAATAACCACAATTGTGATGATGGTGGTTTTCGGTGTCACACACAGAGCTACACACATAAATTAGCTGAAAGAAGTTCATAAAAAAAGTGTCACTTAACTTCTCTGGATTTTAGAAGGCGGTACAAAACACTTTGTTTTGCCGGCCAGCTAGTCAGTCACTTTGTCTAATTGGGATTATTCTAAAAAAACTTTGTTTAATTCTTAATTCTCACACGAACGTATTACGGGACCGTATTAGAGGGTCATTACCAAGTTTCAAATTTCGTTAATAACTTAATGTCGTCGGCACTTATTTGCGTTTTGTTGGCTCTTTAGTTTCGTGTGACTTCCATTTAATGCCACTTAAAAATGGCAGATTGCCAAAAATGTTGACGGAAGCTTTAAATTGTGGCGGTTTTTTGCTTCCAAATTTATATATTTTACTTTTAAATTAAATGCACGCAATCATAAATTTTAATGAGTCAGAATTGTTTTCTGTTTTATTTGTCTAAGATTTGAATATTTAAAAATGGTAATTGCAAAATCTAATTATGCCATATTCAATAGGTAGCGGTTCGGACTTGGGAGTTCAATGACTGTATAGGTTTGAGTGGGGAATTTCTATCAAATTTTTGCAGTATATAGTCAAATATTTGAAGGAAGTAGAGAAAAATAGGATGGCAATCTTTTCCTCAATTACAGTGGATACCTCTTTGGAGGAGAAGATGAACTCCTATAAAGTATACCGCAGAGTAGGATGTGATCGTCATGGCCTCCTGTGTAAAGAAAATAAATTTACTTGTCAAATGTATGGAAAATTTAACTTCCTGTTATAGAGAAGATGATCTCCTTGGCCATTTGCTTGTGAAGATAAATTTAATTTTATCAAGCAAAAGCCCACCGATTTTTCTTTAGTCCAAAAATGGTTAATAAAAAAGAGAGAGAAAGAGTAAACGAGAGGACTATTTAAGACATACCCTTGCATTGTACTCAAGTTTAGCGATACATTTTCTCTCTCTCATCTCGTTATCTGCTCTCGAGTGTAAGCATAGACAAATAAAGGTATAGACTAAAAAGTTTTACAATTTACCCCTTCCGGCAGATGTCACTATGATTGATCTTGGGCCAGTCAAGTCACTCAAAATTATTTATTCATTTTCCTGCTACTTAAGTTCTATATTTTTATACCCTCAACCTTGGAAAGGAGGGTATATTAACTTTGTCATTCCGTTTGTAACATCCTTAAATATTCGTCTTAAACCCCAAAAAGTATATATATTAATAGTCGGCATAAAATTCTAAGTCGATTTAACGATGTCCGTCTGTCCGTCTGTCTGTCTGTCTGTCCGTCTGTTGAAATCACGATACAGCCCACATTATTTCACGTAGAGCGCCAAAATTTAGCAGAGCTATTTGTATTGTGTCTAGGATAGTTGGTATTGAAAATGATCGGTCCACGTTCTGGTATAGTCCCCATATAACGGTACCTCCCGATATTCGGTATTTTGATGATTTATGCCACATTTTTTCACGGATTTGTCTGGAAATTGGTATTTGTAGGTCATAACGGGTCCCTGAGCGTGTGGCAAAACATTGCATGTATAGGTCCACGTTGTGGTATAGCCCCCATATAAAGATACCTCCCGATATTCTGTATTTTAGTTTTTTTTTTGCCACATTTTTTCACGGATTTGTCTAAAAATTGGTATTTGTGGGTCATAATGGTTTCTAGCTCCGGTGGCGAAACATTGCATGTATGGGTCCATGATTTGGTATAGCCCCCATATAACGGTACCTCCCGATATTCGGTAATTTGATGATTTTTGCAACCTTTTTTCATGGATTTGTCTGAAAATTGGTATTTGTTGGTCATAATGGGTTCTAGCTAATTTGGCGAAACATTGCATGCATGGGTCCATGATTTGAAATACCCCCCATATAACGGTACATCCCGATATTTGGTATTTTTATGGTTTTTGCCACATTTTTGTCAAAAATTTGTATTTGTCAAAAATTGGTATTTGTCAAAAATTGGTATTTGTCAAAAATTGGTATTTGTGGGTCATAATGGGTCCTAGTTCGTGTAGCGAAACATTGTAATTATAGGTCCACGTTTTGGTATAGCCCCCATATAACGGTACCTCTGTTGTAATCACGCTATCTTTCGAATGAATAGATGGCTAAAATTTTGCACACATGTTTATTTTTCCAGTAGGCAGGTTAAGTTCGGAAATGGGCCATGTAGGTCCACGTTTTCATATAGCCCCCATATAACGGTACCTCCGGATATTCGGTATTTTGATGATTTTAGCGACATTATTCACCGGAATTGTTTCAAATTTGGTATTTGAAGTTCAAAATGGATACTACACCCTAAGACAGAAAATTGTCTGTGCAAGTCCACGTCTTCATATAGCCCCCATATAACGGTACCTCCCTATATTCGGTATTTTGATGATTTTAGCGACATTATTCACCGGAATTGTTTCAAAATTCGTATTTGAAGTTCGTTACGGGAACTACAGTCTGTGACAGAAAACTGTCTATGCTGGTCCAGGTCTTCGCACAGCTCCAATTTAACGGCACCTCTTTATATACGATATTTTGATGATTTTAGCTACATTATTCACCGTTTATTTCAAGTTTCGAATTTGACTATTCTCGTCATCTACTCCTTAGTAGATGACTATTCTCGTCATCTACTCTGGAGTAGATGACTCTTCTCGTCATCTACTCTAGAGTAGATGACTCTTCTCCTCATCTACTATGTAGTAGTTGTCCTGCACGCATTTTAAACTGGATTAGTACTCGAAATTAAGTGATTTCCATGTTGATATCCTCCCACCCACTGTGCAGAGTAACTTTTTGGAACAGAGTAATAACTTAAATGGCATAACAATTTTTATGGAAGATAATAAGCATATCTTTGTTATTTTACAATCTCTGCAGTATTAGCAGTGCGTATATCATAAATCATGCCTCTTGCCTTACCTTTTGTGGCTGGCTGCTCTCATTGCTTGCTTAGGGATTACCGGAGTTCATCCAGCAGTTGGGTTATGTATTTTGCGAATGCGGCAATTGCTATTTACACTAGCTTCTCAATTTCGCAGTGTTTTAGTTGTTCATCATCATCAGTTGTTGTTTGTCGGTATTCTGCATAAAATGTGGAACTACATGCACCTATCGAGGGGGGAAAAGAAGCATGCGGTAATATAGATGGATGTTATATTTAAGCGAACCCACCTTTTTTTTTGTATCTTTCCAGTATATTCGTTACACTTTTGTGCAATTACTCGTTTCTCTGCTGGCATGGAGCACATACGAGCGTAAGCTTTCTGGGCGCGGAGGGGTTACTGCTACTTTCAATTGCCTTCCAAGGGTAGGGTGTGCGGTGGTGTGCCCCTTGCCCTTATTGCTTTTCTTTGGATTTGAAATTGTTCCATTGTTGTTTTCTTTTTTTTTGCTCTGCTTCTTTCTTCGAGTACGTGTGTCGCTGAGAGTGTGTGGGGGGGAGTGATTGTGTGTTTGTGTCCTCTCTATTGCCACAATTTGCTGTAAATAATTTATTTCAACGTGCAAAAAAGTTGCACATTACGACAATGATGATGTTGAAAATGATGATTGTGTCGTCGTCGTCTCTATCTTGTTGAATAGAAAAAGTTTCTGTACATATTGTTATTATGGCCGTTACCATCACAAGCAACTACCCACCCTCTCTCCACTTAGCATCCATCCCTTCCCTCTATCCATCTGGCATGTGTGAATAAATCTCGTGCAGCCATTCAACTACTTTAAGTTCACTTTTGTTTGAAATGCTTTTGTGTTGTTATGTGAGCGCTGTTTGGTTTTTTCTGCTGTTGTTGTGTGTGGGAGGGAGGATTTTCTGTTTGCTTGTTTGTTTGTTGTTAGTGGTGTGAAAATAAATTAAAAGTTATGTTGGCTTTTCTCGTTGCGATGTCAAAAGTTTTCGTTTTTTATTTGTGTTTTCTCTGGCTCGCTTTGTTGCTGCAAACAAGAGTTTGACAACGACGCAATGAGGAAGGTAAATTGTTTTATCTGCGTCAATTGCATGGGTTTATTGGATTGGGTCGAAATATTGGGGTACATTGGTTTTCTTTTTTATATAGTGTGCTTAAGCTGTGTGCCTTCAACTCCATAGTAAAGTCATAAGGCTAGTTTACTATATAGAATTTGATATTATAGGGAGCTATGCTGTCATTTGTTATTTGTGTTCTCTGTGGATCGGGCTTCACCGAAACAAAGTATTAGTCGACTCGCTAAAAAATGTGAAGCCTATGGAGTAAGATACGTCTACTTAATTTTCTGTGAGATGGGCACTTATTGAGGACTTGAAATGATAAAATTTTGGTTTGAATTTGTTGCACACCACAAATTTGATCATTTTCACTCGGCGGCGATAATTGCTCGCGAGCAGGATTGCTCGAAGAGTTGGAGTTTTTTTTTGACAAATTCTACTCTTTACTCTTTCGTTTTGTGTGGCAGCGTATCCGAGTCACTCATGTTTGAGCGGGTTGGGATGTATAAAAAATACATAGAAATAAAACAAAGGTATGACAAAACTAAAAAAAGCGCTCGGCAAGACTCTGCCAATACCAATTGTACTAAATATAGTTATATTTAGTACTTTTCATGCGCTTGTAGTACACATTTACAAAACCACCTCTTTACCACAAGCCTAGCAGCAACAGGGACTCCCCTGTTCATTCGTTCAGCCTTAACCAAACTGTTCCACATTTAGTACCATTAAGTACAGTTGCCACACTGAGTACACATTCCCAAAATCACCTTAATATTCTCAATTTACTTTTCAATCTTGAGTCCCCTAAATTACACTGAGTAAAAGGTACCATTTTAGAAGTTTAATACCATTTTAGAACTTCTCGCAACCTTAAAGTTTCAATTTCTTATAGTGCATCTATTCTGCACTCCATCAATGACACTCATTCCAAATTTCAGAATTCTAGCTGATTCCGTTTGTCAAATACAAAGTATTCAATTTTTAGTACATTAAAGACTTTTCGTATCCTTGTAGTACGTATTTCCAAAAATCCAGCAATCTAATACGCCTATGCGCCAAGACGAACCCCTTAAACAATTTCAAGATTCTAGCTCTGCCGTTTCCTTTGGGCGTTGATTCTCAGTGTGTTATTTCACCACTCATTTAATTGATGGTTACCCGACCAAAATTTTTATTATTTCTTTATGTTTTGACCAGTACCTCCATAAGTGGCAAAGGTGATAGTGGCCGATTTGATGGATTTTTGTTCCGCTCACAATTCTCATACGAAGACAATATTATTTGCTCTATAAAGATTTAGCTGTTGGAATTGCTCCCATATAAACATACGACCATATGTGAGCGTTTTGAAGGACCTATAACATTTTCCAGCCTTGTCATATGACACAATTCAATCCCCAATTTTGGACACGCGACGTTAGCACATTTACATTATTATACCCTCCACCATAGTGTGGAGGGTATATTAAGTTTGTCATTCCGTTTGTAACACCTCGAAATATATATTTTGACCCCAAAGTATATATATTCCTGATCAGCATAAAATTCTATGTCGATTTAGCGATGTCCGTCCGTCTGTGGTAGTCACTCTAGCTTCCGAACGAAATGAAGTAGGTTGATAAAATTTTACTCAAATGTATATTGTGTCTGCAGTACTTTTGGTATTGAAAATGGGCCATGCAGGTCCACGTCTTCGTATAGCCTTCATATAACGGTATCTCCCTACATTCGGTATTTTGATGATTTTAGCGACATTATTCACCGGAATAATTTTAAATTTGGTATTTTATTTATACTACAGCCTAAGACAGAAAATTGTGTGTGCAGGTTCACGTCTTTGTATAGCCCCGATATAACCGTACCTCCCGATATAGGGTACTTTGATGATTTTAGCGACATTATTCGCCGGAATTGTTTCAAATTTAGTATTTGAAGTTCGTAATGAATACTACAGCCTGGGAGAAAAATTATCTGTGCAGGTCCACGCCTTCGTATAACCCTCATATAACGGTACCTCCCGATAATCGGTATTTTGATAATATTAGCAACATTATTCACGGGGATTGTTTTTAATTTTGGTATTTGAAGTTCGTAATGAATACTACAGCCTAAGGCAGAAAATTGCCTGTCCACATTTTGGTATAGCCCACATATAATAGTATCTCCCTATATTGATGATTTTAGCTACATTATTCACCGAATTTTTTGTCAAGTTTCGCCTTTGAATATTTTAATGGCTTATGACAAAAATTGCCTAGGCAGGTCCACTTCGTCGTTTAGACCTTAATATGACGGCTACATTTGATATTTTTAAGATTTTAACAGGATTTTTATCGGATTTTATTTTTTTGAAAATTGCCAAATTCGTTCCAAATGGTGGAGGGTATTAAAAGTTGGGTCCGGCCAAATTTACAGCTTTTTTTGCTTGTTTGTATTTACGTTTGACCCGGCCGAATTTTTTTACTGATTTTTAAATCTTGGGTAGGTGTGCGCAAAATTACCAAGACAATCAACTAACTACGACAAGGCAGTTATTGTCAAAATTGCAAAGGGTGGAAGAGAACAAAATAAAATCAAGATACTTTCCGAAAATAGTTTCTATTATCTTATACAAATCCTAAGTTACTCATAAATAAAGAAACACTGTCATCATAGGGAGTTAAAGCAAAATTTTGCAATCAGAATGCGTTTAGATAGGGCTCAAAATGCAACTAGAGTATATGCATTAAAATGCAATTCAATATAAATTAGACCAAACACAGTTGTCAAGTAATCCGTTTGACTACCAAAAGCCAAAACGCAGCTACGAATAGTTCAAACAGATGACATTTACTTATATATTATTATGTTACGTTGTTGTACTAAAAACAGTTGGATTAAAATTAATCAATTATATCTTCCACGTGCACTTTTCTATATAATGAAATAAGGGTTCACATTTCCCTCCTTACTGATTAATCGACACACATATATCACTTAAATAATGTGACTTCCGTATCGATGCTGATAAACAACCACCCTATGATATTCGTATCCTTTATTCCTACCATGTCAACTAAATTGCTTCACACTTAAAATGTAGACACAAATGCTAGTTAGAGATGTCATAAATAACAGCGAGTTAATTGGACATTAGTAAAGTTTGTCATAACCATTCAGAACATCAGAAGTAATAGAACGGTACACATGTACATACACACACACATAACGGGGAGTCCTGTATTTATTATAATATTTGTCCTTTTTCAAGTACCTTTTGTGTTTGTTTTTATTGTCCTTCATAAATTACTTTACAAGGAAGTCAAATGGTGGCCTCCTATTTTCCTTTTTTTGAGTATTTGACATAAATTGGACCTGCGCAGTGTAGAGAGTCGCTTTCTCCGAGAGGACATTCACAGATTTTCTCAGAGAGGAATTGTGGTTTCTGCAATTTAATTTTCTCTTTGATTTTACCTTCTCTGTCATTTCATTACATTTATTCTTTAGTTTGTTTTTATTTCCATTTTCTAAATTTTCACTCTTGAGAATATCTTTATTTAAGGGTCTTTTTCTAAAGCTTTTAATTTTTTCACACTCTTTCCTCGTGAAAGCTTAACAACATGAATGTCCTTCCTTGATGTGTTCATTTTTTTTCCTTTGTTATTGTTTTATTTTCTTTTTGCCGTCAGTTTATTTACCTTTCCCCCCTTCAAGATGACGTATAAGTTAATCGCAAAGTTTAAAATGTCATTTGAAACTAGTTTTCCTTTTCGGAAAGAAAACAAAATGCTAAGGGTCATGCGGTTATAGTCAAGTTACCGTTTTCATTTCCCCTTTGGGGTGGTAGTGGAGAATAAAAGAAAAACTTTTCAAGTGGTTGATAAGTCTTAAGTACCTGCTGTCCCGATTAAAAGTTTCTGTTTTCTTATCATAAAAAGAGTTTGCCGGAAATTTTAAAACAATTTGTATGGTTACTGAAAATAGAACTAGGGACAGTGGTTGAAAATGTGGAAAGATGGAAAACAATTACAACTACTCGTACTAAAATCTTCAAATCTCTAGATTTTCGCATTGCAATTCTCTAAATTTACTCGCATAGAAAAGATCTAGATTTTCATATCTCTAGATTTTCGTAAAGAAAATCTCTAAATTTTCGTAGAGAAAATCTCAAGATTTTCGTAGAGAAATTCTCTGGATTTTCGTAAAGAAAATCTCCAGATTTTCGTATAGTAAATATATGTCCGTCATGATAAATTTAAATTTAATTAGCAATGACACAAACCAATGTGATTTTTTCTCCGGTTCTCAAAGGGTTAATAAAGAGAAAGAGAGAGGGGGAGAGATAGAGAAAGGGAGTAGTAAACCAGAGAAAAATTAAAGGTAAATTAAATTATATTAGTTTTCATCAAATTTCATAATTTTTTGTACAAATTTCAAATTGAAAATGAAATCGCTAAATAAAAACCTAATTAAAATTTACGTTGAAAAACTTTGAAACCCTTAACTCCACATTTAAACCGGGCACAAATGAAACGTCTCGAGGAGTACTTTCCGAATATATGGACCTTATGGTCAAAAAGCATTTCAGACTTAGGAATTTTTGAATTTTCTGAAGAATTATCGCTGAATTTTAGGGAAATTGCAGATAAAAGATTTCACAGAGCAGAAAAAAAATGAAGCGGTGTCGGGGCTGGGCACAAATGAAGAAATGAAAGATCTGCAATTTCCCTAAAATTGAGCGACAATTCTTCAGAAAATGCAAAAAATTCCTAAGTCTGATACTCTTTTTGACCATATAGTCCATATATTCGGAAATATAAGTATGCCAAATTTGATCGAAATCGGTTCAGATATAGCTATAGCTCCCATATATATTGTTCATCCGATTTATTATTATTGTCCTCCGCAGCCGTAATATGCACTCTGTATCAACAATATTTGGGAATTATATCAAATACAGCTCAGAAAAGCATTTGCTAAATTTTATCGATTTCGGTTCAAATTTGGATATAGCTTCCATATATAACTTCGTCCGATGTACCTTTTTTTGTGCACCAATGGAATGGAATTTGACACTTACAACCGAATTGAGTCTAGAAGCTAGTATGTCAAATTTGGTGAAGATCGGTTCAAATATACCTATAGCTCCCATATATACTGTTCATCCGATTTGTTATATTTGTTACCCACGCACTCCGCAACAACGATATTCAGGGAAATATATCAAATGCAGCTCAGATATATCTGTGCCAAATTTTATCGAGATCTGTTCCGATTTGGATATAGCTCCCATATATATCTTTATCCGATTTCAAATTAATTGTGCACCAAATGGGCAGTACAAGTCCGAATTTAAAAGATACAAATGCTTCGGCATATTTAGTCCTTTGAACTTCAAATTATAATTATATGATTGAATTATCCCATAAAGCTCCGCATAACGGAGCTCTACAAAGTGGTGTAGGGTATCATAAAGTCTGCCCCGTCCGACTTTAAGACTTTCTTTACTCGTTTTATATTGAAAAACTCTAGATTTCCGTATAGTAAATCTCTGAATTTTTGTATTGAAAATCTCTAGATTTTCGTATAGAAATTCTCTAGATTCATGAGATTTTGATTTTTCTATAGAAAATCTCTTTTGTATAGAAAACTTTTTAGATTTTAGAGTTAAAGATATTTTTGAAAATAATTGAAGTCACTTCCTTTCACTTCCGCCTGAACTGGCCTTAACAGTCTTTTATTTATTAAATGTTCTCTTCTTAATTTTTTTGGCCATTGACTTTAGTACCAATTCCATTGACAAATTCTAAAATTCTCAACGTATTCCAATTGTTGTTTATTATTCTACGTTGGTTGTTTCCTTGGTTACATAACAATTCAATTTCGTCATTCCAAAAAATGACAAGAACAAAAACAAACTTAAATTCCTACAGCAACAACTTCATTCAACTATTTCAAAAAAATTAAAATTCATTTCATTTCCCTTTTTTGTAATGCATTTAATGAAAACAATCACACACACTCATGCGAGAGACACGCAAGCATCTAATAATCGAATATTTCCCATTTGAATAAATTCCCATTTGGGCACTAAAAAAAGTCAGGGAGGGAGATCATGGCAGGCCTAGCCTGTGTGTTGTAGTTGTCTGTCTATCTGTCTAGTTGCCTGGCTGGCCGCCTGCTTGTTTGCCGCTATATTTCAACCCATTACTGATAGCAATCATACTCATCCGTTTTACAAATTTTTCTAAATGTGTGTTTGTGTGTCCACTTACCCGTCGTCTGTCATTTAACAGCGCTTCATGTGTCTGGCTGGCTGTCTGACTAGCTAACTGACTGAGTGGCTGACTGACTCAGTAAACTTACTGAGCCTGCTAGCTAGACAAAGCGATATAAAAATTTAAATCCATAGACAGAACTGGCCTAGCCTCTCTTCCGTGGCGGTTTGTCCCCCATCCCCCCTACGTTGTGATTCGATGTCGATGCCGATGAAGCTAACCTGAAATTTTGCTGAAAATTACAGTAAAATGCTTCTATTGTTGTGTAAAAATCATTTTTTAATATTTATCATAAAACGCCAATGAAATTTAGACAAAAATTGAATTTATAAAATATGATGGGACACAATATGTTAGTTATACTGGAAACTAAATTGAATAGATTCAGATTCGGTTGTTTATTATTCAATCACATAGTTGTAGATGTGGCGCTATAACCAAATACCGTTAAAAGAATTTAATATCCATATTTAAAATATAACAAATTACTGTTCATTTTAATTTGAAATTACTTTAAAGGTCCGATCAGAATAGAAAAAATTAAGGTTGAAATGACTCGAAAAAGGACATTTTTACAGAATTTCAGACTCTTTATAGGTCACAATTATACAAAGGTAGAGGGTCTTAACAGAGTTAGGTTAGTGTTTAGGACAGGACAGAAGGCTACCCTTTTGTATGGCCATCGGATATTATTGAGCGTGTGAGTATGGAAAATTTCAAGATTATCATTTAAGTGCGTATATTTTCAATGTTAAAAGTCATTTCTCAACAAAATTACAGACACTTTAAAGGGCAATGATGCTGATTTCATATAACATACAAAATCAAATATCGGAGCATTATATCTACACAAAAAAGTAATTTTCGAAACAACCAATAGATTAAAAATAGGCGATATGTGTATCGGCGGTTTGAAAATTGACATCTTAAAGTTATGTATGTATAGGAGGGGGAGAGATGGTTAATTTCAACTCATTTCCAAATTTTCTGAAATTTTCGGATTAAGGTTTTTTCGAATTCGTGCATTTTAGGAATTTATTTTCTTCGACATTATCTATATACGGGGTGAAACGAAAAAACTGCAACCAAATTCAGACTGCTGTCATTTCTAAGCCACTCGTCCGAGAGCTATTAAAATTATTTCAGTGACAGCTCATTATATTGTTTACAAGCGTACAAAAGCATTTTGGTGAGAATTTTCCTAAAAAAGAGTTATTCAAGATGGAATTCAAGCGTGATTTTTTTATATTTGGCTGGAAAACCACAAGTGGCTATCGTTAGCATTTTAATATGAATAAATCTTTTGTGTCTCGTACCATCGCTCGTTACCGTGATGCTGGTGGGGTAGCCCGACGTCAAGGAAGTGGACGGAAGAAAACAGCAACATCAGCAAAAATGGTTTGAAAAGTAAAGAAGCAACTTGATCGAAACCAGCATCGCAGTGGCCGAAAAATGGCTAGTGAGCAGAACATATCGCAATATTCCATTCGGAAAATATTGAAAAATGAGCTCGGGGTAAAGCCGTTTAAATTCCAAAAAGTGCAAGAACTTACACCGCAACAGAAAGAAAATAGACTCAAAAGAACTAAAGAGTTGCTTCGCTTGGCCGAAAGTGGTGAACTGCCGAATTTGGTTTTCTCCGATGAGAAAACATTCGTTGTCCAGCAGTTTGTAAACAAACAAAATGATCGTGTTTATTTGCCGAAGAGGTCAGCTGAAAATGTGCACCTTCGGTTGGCCACCAGAACTCAAGCGCCGGCCATGGTGATGGCGTGGGCCGCCATAACTGCCGATGGTTGCTCTCCGCTCGTACTAATCGAACGTGGCATCAGAATAAATGCCGAATATTATCTTGAAAATATTCTGGAGGGTGTATTAAAGCTTTGGGCACACAAACATTTTGGCCGCAGACCTTGGACATTCCAACAGGACCTTGCACCATCGCACTCAGCACGCGCCACCCAAGAATGGATACAAAATGAGAATCCTCGCTTCATTTCCAGTGCACAATGGGCACCAAAATCTCCGGACACCAATCCGTTGGACTATTGTGTCTGGAGTATTTTGAAAAGCATGGTTGGCACCAAAAAATACCAAAGTGTCGATCACCTCAAGCAAGCGCTTCGCCTGGAATTGGCCAAAATACTGCAGAGCAACTCTCGGACAGAGTGTGACGGTTTCATTGGCCGTTTGAAGGCCATAATTCGGCAATGTAACAGTTGTAAATCGCCGACTTGTTTCCCAAGTTATGACAGATAAAAATATTGAAAATTGTGACACTTTGTGGGTTAGGTACCAGAATGGGTTCGCAGATATATATCATCTTCACAACAGATCTTGTGTTAACAAAAAGGTTTTATGTGGGAAATTTGAAGAGAGTTGGATGCTTATTTCGCTTTCTTTGGGTATTTTGTTTTTCAAAAATCTTGAACCCTATTTGGGGAGGATACCAGAAGGAGTGGACCGACACATTCCATCTTCACGCCAGACCTTGGGTTAATAATAAATATTGTGATGTATGTAATTTAAAGACAATGGGACTCTTATATCACATATTATAAGAGTTATAATTATTCAAAATTTTGACCCTATGTGGGGGAGGTACTTGATGGTGTGGACCGATAATGTCCCTTATGTCACCTGCTGTAGCATTGATGGAAATATTAGAAGTTGCAAAGTTGGAGCAGAATCGGAATGTCGTTTCTCTTTCTGTGCAGTAAAATATTTTTCTGAAAATTTAAGGAAAATGTAAGGATTCCATCGAATCATAATCCCAAAAGTAAAAAAAATATGGTAGAAGGGGCACTTAACCTCTCTATTTGGGTTACTTTGCTTTGTAATTTCTCAAAAAGCTAATTTAGTAAATAGAATATAAATAAAACAAGTTAGCAAAGGCTATAGTCGTGCGGGGCCGACCATGTGATACCCTACAACACTACAATATGTAAAAAGCCCCCTCATGTCCAAATCCATTTTGGAAGATTTCGCTTTTGAAATTATGTCACGGAGCACTGCCCTGCTATTACCCTTAGCATTTTGACCGGAGACATTTTCCCAATATTTATGCACTCCATCGTGCTGTTAGTTTTTGTGGTCCATTTTACGGCTAAATATAATCCAATGGTCATCCAAAATGCCAGAATTCTTCCCTGTGCTTAACTATCTTCTCAGGAGTGTCGATTGGCTTCAATTGTGTGATCAGGATTTTTTTTGTCTTTGGGTCATTTGAACACCTAAATATTTAGCGATCATCTCCAAAAGCAAGAGGCTCCTCTGTGTCTCCAAATTTAGACTCATTTATATGGTTTGCTTGTCTACGATATTTGGCTATATTCGTCAACGAAATCAACATAAAAAAGCCAGAAGTTCGCCTACTGTGTATTTCGGATATCGATTTGTGTCCTTTGGTTTCTATTTGTGACCTTTATAACGCCGGCAAAATTAGGAACATTTTGAGTTGCTGGTCCATTTCAACGCCTAAATATATTGCGGACATCTTTGAAACCAATAGGATTAGCCCTTCTGAGCCTAACTCTACCTTTGTCAAAAATTTCGTGAGGATCGAACGTTAATTGCAGTTTGTATATAAATAATAACCCCAACCTGTGTTGTAAAGTGCACAAATATTGCAAAACAACCACTTCAATATTTTAAGTCAAATTGAATAAATCGCATGCGATAAAAAATATGAAAAAAATAAAAAATGTCACAAAATACTACCATATCTATATTAACATCATTATTGACATGTTTTTTTGCGATTTTTTTAGATTTTATACTTTTATGCCAAAAAAGCATTCTAAACTTACAAAATTTGTCAAATCGCTCCAGCCATTCCGGAGATATAAGCATTCTAACTAACATCCTCTTCCTTTGGGTATATACATTGTATATATTTCGCTATATATACGATATTTTTACTATCGGCACCTACGTAACGGTCAGAATTGACCTGTTCGTCTATTTGTGATTACGCCGGCATTAAAAATATTCGCGGTTTAATGAAAATTTGACTTTTATTTAACACAAATGTTATAGTCTATTTGACCCACTAAATATTACCCAAAATTGGTAGGCTTCTGCCCAGCCCTAAGCTCTAGCCCCATGCTAACTTTCGCTTCGATTGGTCTATAATAGTGACCTGTAGAGCAACTGCAAAATCAGGAAATTTTTCAGTTTTTGGTCCATTTCAACCCCTAAATATTGTGCGATCATCTCCAAAAGAAATAGGGTTCTATTCTGACCTTAACCCCACCTGCATTTTAAATTTCGTGAAGATCGGACCATAATTGCGACCTGTAGAGTGATTACAAATTAACATGGACAGACGGACGGACGACATACATAGGTAGATCGACTCAGCTCGGTGAGATAGGAAGATCCATATATACTTTCCTATATGGGAAATCAATATTTCGTGGGGCTACATAATTTTTGGCCCAATCAAACTTTTGTTGTAGGTTATAAAAAGTAATAGAAGGCACTATTATTCACTCGTTTCCATTCCATTTCGAAACGAACCTAAAAATGACAAGCCTTGGAATCAATTTTTATTTATCGAACCTTGAACCAGAAATTATTAATTATCTTAAAATCTATAAAATTATTTCCTATTTTAAAGCCGGTCTATACGTATTAAAATTCATACGATTCCCATTGATTAAAATATTGTCCCGTGGAATTATTTGAAAAATGTGATTTATAGTACAGAGATGGCCACATTCCTGAAAATAAAACAAGTTTCCCCAATTATTAATATGAAAGAATAATAATCTCATAAGTTTCCTTTTTAACAGATTTTATTATAGCTGAATTTTAGTGTAAAGAGCAGGTGTTAGGCTGTTTTTATGTATCCCATCAGAAATATACAACTACCTTAAAACCAGATTGCTTACTCCATTTTATAATGCAAAGAGTTAGTAGTCCTCCTAAACTTTCCATTTATAACCGCCAAAGAATTGAGAGCCACATGAGGATTATTTAACTATTTAAAGCTTTTTTCATTAACTCCCCATTTTGCAGTTGACCATAAACCCCCATTAAATATTTTATTCAATTTCTTCAATTATTTATATCGAAAAATAAAAAAAATAATGCTACCACAGCAAAGGCGTCCTTGAATTCCACAGATTTATTTGCATTTATTTTCTCTGTTGGCTTAAATGGTATTTTGGTTTTTTTGGTACAATGTTTTACATATTATTTTAAAGTTTTTTTTGTTAGTGCTTCGTTCTTTTTTTCTGTTGTTTCCGAGAATTGCATAAATATTCAATGACTAAATAACGTAGTGGTTTATTTTCGATTTTATTGAATTTTTTTCTCTGTGTGAACAAGCCACATATACATATTTTGTGGTTTGATGTGTATCCATAAGCGTTTTATCATAAGAGGCTTTGTTGGGAATGTTGAAATAAAATATTCAATGTAGTTTTGTGTACACTAAATGCAAAAACAAAAGAAAACACTGCTGGAATGGTTTAAGTTTTACATTGTTGTGCTATTAAAAAAAATGAAGTAAATATGGCTTTAAATTTGGCAGGGATATAAAAACTTCAGTATAAGGAAAAAATATTTTTAACCTTCAAAATACCAATTACACTGTGCGATAAATTTAAATTTTTAAGATTCCTTGGAATCTGTGCATTTTAGGTATATTCAAATTTCCTAAAAACATTTTGGTATATCCAACATCAATTCATCTATCCGATCGCCCATTACAAATGGTACCATATTTAGCACATTTTCGTACCTTTCTAGCACGAATTTTAAAAATAGCCCAAAGAAGCCGTTTCGTCTGGTGATTGTCAGTCAATGACTTATCTCTGTTATTAATGCAGATTGGAAAAATGTTAAACCTTTGTGGGAGGTGAAGTACCAGCAGGAGTGGACTTATGTATCCCACCTTTTCCTTTCTTAGTCAAAATTTTGATCTTTGGGGAAGGTACGATAAGACGTTAACCCATGTTGCCGATTTCCATCAACTCGGCTACCCTCTTTGCTTCTAAAGGGATATACGATTTTTATACCCTACACCACATAATGTTAAGGGTATAATGTCTCTGTGCATTTGTTTGTAACAGGGAGAAGGAAGCGAGATAGACGTTAGTAGTTACTTTTCAGGATCTTCATAGAATCACTTTCTAAGTCAATGTATGCATGTCAGTCCGTCCGTCCATGTACTTTTGTGAACAAAATGCAGGTCGCATTACCCGATCCACATGAAATTTTGCACTAATCATTTGTTTGACCCAAGGAAAAACCCTATTGAAATTGGAGATAATCGGATCAGATTTAGATATAGCTCCCAAATATCTTCAACCGATTTCGGGTTAATTGCGCATCAAATGGCTAAAATAAGTCCAAATCAGCTGTATTTTGGTACATTCCACCGAATTCAGTCGAGAAGCAAGTAAATCAAATTTGGTTCAGATATAGCTATAACTCCCATAGATATGTTTAGTCCGATTTGGGGTTTATGCACTCCAAAAGAATGATATTTGGTACTGGACATCAGATACTAGTCGAAAATACCTCTGTCAAATTTTCTCGAAATCGCTTCATATTAGCATATAGCTCCCACATATATCTTTATCTGATATCAAGCTTATTGTCCACCAAATGGCTAATATCAGCCCAAAAGTCCTGAATTTTGGTACATCCGACCGATTTGGGGTTTAGAGTCCCTCACAAGCGTAATATGCATTCCACAACAATGATTTTTAATACCAGATATCAGATACAGCTCTAAATTAAGTGTATCCAATTTTATCAAGATCGGTTCAGGTTTGGAAATAGGTCCAATATATACCTTCAACCGATTTTGGCTTAATTGTACACCAAATGGCCAATATCAGTCCAAAAGTCCTGAATTTTGGTACATCCGACCGAATTTAGTCTAGAAGCAAGTACATCGAATTTAGAGAAAATCGGTTCAGGTATAGCTATAGCTCCCATATATATGTTTCATCCGATTTGGTGTTTAAATTCCTCACATTCTTAATGTACATTTGACAATAATTGTATTTGGAACCAGATATCTTATTGAGCTCGGAAATACCTTGGCCAAATTTAATAGAGATCGGTTAAGATTTAGATATAGCTCTCATATATACCCTTAATCCGATTTCAGGCTTATCGTGCAAATAATGGATAATATCCGCCGAAGTGGAGTGAATTTCGGGACGTATGTTTCCATTTTGTGGAACTCGGCTCCGATATATATTTTTATACCCTCAGCCATATGGCCCAGTCGAAATAAACGTTTTAGACCCTAGGTCTCTTTGGACCAAATCCGTTTCAGAACATTTGGAGTCGATCTAGCGATGTCCGTCCGTCCGTCCGTCTGTCTGTCTGGCTGGCTGGTGCGCACGATAACTCTCGAAGGGAGTATCCGATTTGGTCCAAATTGGGTACATCGTAATATTTTTGTCAAACTTAGATCGAGTTCGGAGATGGGCAATATCGGTCCACTCCTTTTGATACTTCCCCCACAAAAGGTCGAAATTTTCAAAAAATATATATTTTGCACAGAATGAGAAAGGATAATCCGAATTTGCTCTAACTTTGCAAATCCTAATATTTGCGTCAGTGCTATGTCAGGTGTGAAAATGGACAATATCGGTCCACTCCATCAAGTACCTCCCCCACAAAATATTGAAATTTTTAGTAGCCATGGAGCTTATAAAAGGCCAAATTAACATCCGATTCCATTTAGACTTGGCACATCTGTCGCAATATTTATATCATATTTCTGGGTCCGATAGGAAATGGGCAATATTGGCCCACTCCTTCAGGATCTGCTCCATAGAAGGTCAAACGTTTGAATAATCTTAACACTAGTCAAAATATATTTAAATAATCGAACATAGGGTATATATCTGGCGGCAATACCGACTGATACTTTTTAACTTGTTTTAATATAAACCTTCTCGAAACGATATCATGCACTCTATGTCTCCGTCAAATTTACTGAAAATTGATTCAGAATTGTATATGCCTCCCATACTTTAGTTCCCTCTGAAACTAAACTATAACTGTTCATAAGTCAAATGTTGGTTGGTGGTATAATCTACTTCAAATAAATTCTTTTGTTACGGGAGCTCTTTGAAATATGCATAGTGGTGTAGGATATCATAGAGTCGACCCGCCCGACTTTTGACTTCTCCTTCCTGTTTTTTTTTTAACTTAATCGTTTGTTTGAAAGGAGGATTTTGTTCATCTTCGAGCTTGTTAGATTGAAATATAATTACGTACAGTGTTTGGTCGACATCGTCCAACGATCTTGGTTATGTGATTTCATTGTGTGCGGAGATGGGCAATCACTTAGTAATTACTATGGTCCACTTTCTAAACCATCCCAAACAAGCGTACCTTTCATTCTTTAGGTTTCTTCCTAAATAGCTAGCATTTAAAAATCTCTTAGAACTTTTTGTTTTACAATATATACTAAACGAAAAAAAAGTGGCCCAAAATTTCAGGTCATTAAATTTTTTGAAGAGGAAAGTTTAACAAACTATTAGCTGCCAGTGATGTTAATCTTAGCTGCTGGCATTGCCGTCATTAGCTGGGTCAGTGAACTTGCAACAACAAAACGGTAGTAAGTGTAGGTTTTGTCTGAACTAAACTAACATGGCCGGAATAACCAGATGAGCGTTCCGTATGCGTTACACCTCGAATGGATGGAAAGTTGCAACAACAAAATTAAATAATTTTACCTAAATGGGAGATGACTCTAATTAGTAATTACTTCATATCTGCTGCCATTAAACGTTTGCCGAACGCTTGCGGCTGTGGCGGCAGCAGAAGTATAATCTTTCACGCTGGTTTTCATTTTATATTTCTTTTTTTGGGTTGTTGTTTCAAGTGTTTTTTTTTCTACTCCAGCTTCTTCTTTACTTTTTCTCCTGAACTTGAAATGCGCCTGTAAAATGCCAGTAATTACCTCATAGTGGTTGTTGTATGACTTCACAGCAGCTAACTAACTATGTGTGGTTATTTACTTTTGCAGTTTAGATAAACTGTCGAAAGACGCCACACAACAGTAGCTATCAATCAAAATTTGAAACAAAATATAAAGAAGTAGTTGGAACGGTAATGATACGTGGTCTCAGCGGGATATTAAATAGTTAACATTTTTTGATGTCTGTCAATGTCAGCAAAAAAAAAAAGCTTAAAAAACTTGATGCATTGAGTCACAATGACCCAACCCATTTGCGGAATTGATGTTTGGTATTTTGGAGATATAGCTTCAAAATCAAAGATTTGGTACCCCCTTTTTTTTGTCCTTTTATTTTTTTTCTTCATTGACTTCTACGTTTGCGGAATAAAACTAGCTTGCAAAACAAAAGTAAAAGTTATCAACAGCATTGGTAAGGTTTTTTTTCGCACCTCTTCTTTTAGAATTTCAGTCACATAGACACAATGACAAAGACATTGTTGCTGTGGACTTCGTCTTTATCTGAATGTTGTCAATTCCTTTAGACAACAGACCCTATTTGCTTTGCTTCACTTTTTTCCTCTGTTGGAAGTGCGTGATCAAAATGACTATGAACAAGATTACGTTTGGGCTATTTTATTCTCTAGCGAAATAAAACGAGTCAACAAAATTGAAAACAGCAACAACATCCGTGGCCACCAACCAGACACAATTATTAACACTCTGCAAACAAAGGCACACACAGGCGCTCGCACTCCTCTTATTCGCAATTAACCAGCCATTAAATTGCAAAAATCAACAAAAAATTGCGGCGACAATGGCGGGGCGGCATAATTTAATAACTACTAGTCTAACATTGAAATAATAAAAGCACGCACAGCAATAATCCTCAACTTGAAAATATTGTGAAGTTATTATGCGATTCCGAAATCACCCGCTGCCAATGTTAAATGGTATTGTACAGTGGAACCAAATATTGTTCAGTTGGGTGATTTTTAATACATAACAGTTGCTGAAAAAAAAACAAGTAAAAAACAGCCAAGTTCGACCGCGCCAAGCTTTTTTTTATCCCCGGCATTTGGAAGAAACTTAACAAATTCCAAAAAAAAAAAAAAAAAATACCATTTAAATAACAAGTTAAAAAGCAGTAAGTTCGGCCGAGCCGAACTTTGAATACCCTCCACCATTTGGAACGTATTTGGAAATTTTCAAAAAATAAAATCCTTAAAACATTCTGTTAAAATTTTAAAAATACCGAATATAGCCGTTATATTGGGGTCTATACGACGTGGACCTACAAAGGCATTGTTTGCCATTAGCCATTACCATATTCAAATTCGAAACTTGAAATAAACGGTGAATGATGTAGCTAAAATCATCAAAATATCGTATATAGGGTACCGTTATATCGGAGCTGTGCGAAGACCTGGCCCAGCATAGACAATTTTCTGTCACAGGCTATAGCATCCATTACTAACGTCAAATACGATATCTCAAACAATTTCGGTGGGTATTGTACCTAAACTCGTCAAAATACCGAATATAGGGAGGTACTGATATATGGGGCCGTTACGAAGACCTGGACCTGCATAGGCAAATTTCTGTCAAAGACTGTAGTTCCCATTACGAACTCTTAATACGTAAATTGAAACAATTCCGGTGAATAATGACGCCAAAATCATCAAAATACCGAATTTTGGGAGGTACCGTTATATGGGGGCTATACGAAGACGTGGACCTGCACAGACAAGTTTCTGTCATAGGCTGTAGTATCCATTACGAATCTCAAATACCAAATTTGAAACAATTCCGCTTAAATAATGTAGCTAAAATCATCAAAATACCGGATATAGGGAGGTACCGTTATATGGGGGCTATACGAAGACGTGGACCTGCACCGGCAATTTTTTTCCTTATGCTGTAGTATTCATTTCGAACTTCAAATACCAAAGTTGAAACAATTCCGGTGAATAATGTCGCTAAAATCATCAAAATACCGAATATCGGGAGGTATCGTTATATGGGGGCTATATGAAAACGTGGACCTACATGGCCCATTTACGAACTTAACCTGCCTACTGGAAAAATAAACAGGTGTGCAAAATTTTAGCCTTCTATCTCAATTCGTTCGAAAGATAGCGTGATTACAACAGACAGACGGACAGACAGACGGACAGACAGACGGACAGACAGACGGACATGGCTACATCGACTTAGAATTTTACGCTGATCAAGAATATATATACTTTGTTGGGTCTGACATGAGTATTTCGAGGAGTTACAAACGGAATGACAACGTTAATAAACCCTCCATAGTATGGTATAAAAACCGTTTTATGGGGGCTATACGAAGACGTGGACCGGCATAATTAATTTTTGTAGGCTGTAGTACCCTTAACATCTTCAAATTCGGAATTCCGGTGAACAATGTCGCTAAAATCATCAAAATACCGAATAAAGGCAGTTACAGTTGGCCGCTACACGAAGACCTGAACCTGTATTCGAATTTTTTTGGCATAGGCTGTAGTACCATAACAAACTTCGAATACGGAAAATACGTAAAAAATTCCAATGTCGCTCAAATCATCAAAATACCGATTAAAGGGCGGTACCGTTTATGGGGGTTATCCGAAAACGTGGACCGACACGGCTTATTAACGAACTTAACCTGCCTACACGTTTAATACACCTAATACACACGTGTTTAAGCCTTCTATACCAATTTATTGGAGGGATGGCGTGATTACAACAGAAATACGGACATCGCTAAATCGTCTTTGTAGAGTATATCACGAGTAGTTAAAAACGGAATGACAAAGCAAATATAACCCCATAGAATGGTGGAGGGTATAAAAACAGTAAGGGAAGGATAAAAAGCCAATGGGTTCGACCATTTGATACCCTACACCAGTCTGCATCTTTAGCAGAGATTTCCACGTTCTTTATTAATAAAAGATATGAGCGATTCGTATCTCTTTTTGGATATTTATGAAATAGCCAGCATAAATATCCAGAAAGAGCTGAATTTTAAAAGGATGACCATACATTTTTATTTAATTAGCACAGTTGTATTGGGAAAAGTAGTATGTAAATGTATGCAATTCAAATAAAGAGGTTGTTCTGCTGTGTTACGAAATTTGGTATAGAGTGCAGGAATAAATCTGAAATTATGAATTTTGGTATTAGATCACTGTGAGTGTATTGCGTATAGATAAGGAGGTCGTTCTACCGATGCCTACTACATCGTTTACAAAAAGTACTAACTTTGGTACTTTTAGCAAAAATTCGTAATTTCTTGAAATCGGAGTTATCTTTACAAGTCCCCTTGTAAAAAGTGAACCGATATAAACCATTTTCTGTACCAATGATTGTGAATGTAACTCACTTGAGCGTTAAAATTTTCAACCAAAATATTCCCCATATTTTTACCCGCAATATTGCCGAAGAAACTGTAACCTAAATTGCGCAGTTTCCAAAGAATCTTAATCCGAAAATTTCCAAAAGCTAAGAACAGGTGGGATTTACCTCCTCTGTTTTGGTAAATTTTCGATGTAAGCTTTCAAAACGCCGATGCACATGTCTTCGTTTTATGCCCTACATCGCAAGGTGGTTAGGGTATTATGTCTTTGTGCATTTGTTTGTGACAGGCAAAAGGAACCGAGATAGACCCATAGTTCCTTTTGATGGTCTGCATAAAATTACACTCTGATTCGATTTATGTACGTCCGTCCGTCGTCCATGTGTTTTTGTAAACTAACTACATTTCGATCCAGTTGAAATTATGTATAAGTCACTTGTTTGACCCAAGGACGAACTCTATTGGAGATATTCGGTGAAAATTTAGGTATAGCTCCCATATATACCTTCGTTCGATTTGCCTTTTATTCTGTACCAAACGTGAAATATCAGTCCAAATAGTATGGAATTTTGCACATACGACCAAATCAGGCCTGAAAATAAGTATGCCAAATTTGATCGAAATCGGTTCAGATATAGCTCCCATATATATTGTTAATCCAATTTGATATGTTTGTCCTCCGCAGCCGAAATATGCGTTCTGTAACAACGATATCGAGTTCGGTTCAGATTTGGATATAGCTCCCATATATATCTTCGTACGATTTGCCGTGTAATATTAGCCCAAATGGAATGGAATTTGGCACTTACGATCGAACTGAGCCTAGAAATAAGTGTCTCAAATTTGGTGAAAATCGGCACAGGTATGGCTATAGCTCCCAAACATATTTTTCATACGACTTGTTATATTTTTATATCCTCAGCCATATGGCTACAGAGGGTATATATCATTTGATACGGCCAAAACGCGCCTCATCGAAAGTACAGGTCTCTTTGGACCAAATCCGTTTCAGAACATTTGGAGTCGGTCTAGCGATGTCCGTACGTCTGTCTGCCTGGCTGGTGCGCACGATAACTCTCTGGAGGGAGTATCCGATTTGATCCAAAGTTGGTACAACGATATATTATTCTCAAGCTTATATCGAATTCGGATATGGACCGATATCGCCGGTCCACTCCTTCTGGTACCTCCCACACAAAATTTCAAAAACTTTTTACGAAAATAATTTATTGTCGAGAAAGAGTAATTCGATTTTGTTCGAACTTTGCGAATCCTAATATTTTCATCAGCGCTGGGTCAGGTGCGAAAATTGACAATATCGGTCCCCTCCATCAAGGACACCCCCCACAAAGGGTCAAAATGTGATTGATTGTCTTAAAATTTCCCACATTCCAATATTTTATTAACCCAAGGTCTGGTGTGAATGCGGAATGTATCGGTCCACTCCCTCTGGTAATTATAATTCGTATAAAATATGATGTAAGAATCCGAATGTCTTAAAATTTCACATATCCCAATATAACCCAAGATATGGCGTTAACATGGAATATATCAGTCCACTTCTTCTGGTACCCCACTAAAGGTCAAAATTTTTAATATCCATTGAGCTCATAAAATGCGAGATATTTCGGCTTGGCGGATCGGAGAGATCATACTATTTCTTCTGGTACTTTCCCCAGAAAGGGTCAAAGTTTTGAATAACCAAAACTAAGCGAAATAAGCATCAGATTCTCTTTATATTTCACACATCCCATTATGTCCACTAACAAAAGATCTGTTGTGAAGATGAGATATATCGGTCCTCTCCTTCTGGTACTTCCCCCACAAAGGCTGAAATTTCTGACTGTCCATGAAGCTCATAAAAAGCGAAATTAGCTCCGATTCCATTCAAGACTTGGTACATCTCAATATTACCATCAACACAAGATCTGTTAATGATGGTAGAGATCGGACTATTTCTGTTGCTTCCTGCCTCACATAGGTTTCAAGATTTTGAAAAGCAAAACGCTCAAAGAAAGCGAAATAAGCATTCAGCACTCTTCAAATTTCACACATAGAAACATTTTAGCTAATGCAGTATCTATGTGCAGAAGATATATATCTGTGAACACCTTTTGGTACCTCACTCGCAAAGGGTCACAATTTTCAATACTTTTATCTGTCATAATTAGCGAAACAAGTCAGCGATTCTTTACAACTTGCTATATATAAATATATCTCCCTTTGCCACAAACCTGAGATGTATATGAAATTTTGGATTTTCCATAAATTGGATATAAATGTTCGATTTTCTTGTAATATTGCCCATACCAATGTTTTTATATGTATTAGATGAAGCATGAAAATGGAATACTGCGATCGACTCACGCACATGTTAACATTTTCTAACAAATATCCTACACAGGGTTGCCCATACTCGACGGACCCATCTGGCAACGCCATAACTTTTGACAGAGATGTCACATCGCTTAATGACATACCGCGTTTGAAGCGTCAGTCCAAGCAGATTTTTACCATGAACCAAAACACTCCACGCGAGGGCTCTGAAATAGTTGAAATTTACAAGAAGTCAATTGTGAAAACTCAACGTGCTTTTAAAACATTAAAAAATGTGAAAAGTGCGACTTCTAAGAACACCATTAAGCGTTTATACGAAAAATTTTCGACTGGTAAGGCTCTTTCTAATCCGAAGAGGCCATATAAAAGTCGACCAAGGCGATCGGCCGAGAATATCGCTGCCGTACGAGCCAGTGTTGAGAGGTCCCAAAGAACATCCCAAAAACGCCGTTCTCAGCAGTTGGGCATGGCTCGGTCCACTTTACAACGGATTATTCGCATTCCCGTACAAAATTCAATTGACGCAAAGAATGTTGCCTGCGGACAAGCCTCGTCGATTGGAATGAGCCCAAAGGGCCCAAAGGTCCGTCGAATATGGGCAACCCTGTATATCATGTAAAGTGAAGGAAGAAGTCTATTTAGCCCAAACCTGGCACGTCGCAATGTTTATATTATATTTATTAAGGTCCGATACGAAATGGCCAATATTGGCCCATTCCTATGGAACCTACTCCATAAGGGGTTAAACATTTGAATAATCGTAACAGAAGTCAAAATATTTTTAAATAATCGTACATTGGCTGAGAGTATACATCTGTCGGCAAGACCGCCAAATACTTTTTAACTTGTTTATGATTTACTGATTTTAGCTCTACTTCCATAATCTATTGGAGTTTCGATGTAATTATTGACAAAAAAAGAATAGAATATATACCTAAGAATTGTACCAATGTTCTTATATCGAAACCTTATTTCTTTACTCCTAAATAAACCACATTAATATTTTCTCTTTATTTTCAGGTATGTCCAAACCCATATTAACTACATATAATATAATTTGGTAAGATAGTAGATATTTTTGCTTTATATTACATATATACTACACATGTACAAACAATTTATGCAACTTGTTCATTGAAAATTTTTCGTATAAACGCTTAATGGTGTTCTTAGAAGGCGCACTTTTCACATTTTTTAATGTTTTAAAAGCACGTTGAGTTTTCACAATTGACTTCTTCTGTTGAATGTAAATTTCAGAGCGCTCGCGTGGCGTGTATTGGTTCATGGTAAAAATCTGCTTGGACTGGCGCTTCAAACGCGGTATGCCATTAAGCGATGTCAAAAGTTATGGCGTTGCCAGATGGGTCACTCGAATATGGGCAACCCTGTACTTTTTTTGTTCCATTCCACTGTGTGTAGCATGAGATTTGCAAAATCATAAAACTACTAAATCCGAATGACTTACTGCCCTCAAAATCAAAACCCATTTAATTAAATAGTTTTAAGCATAATTTGAGAGCTTTTTCTTCTCGGGGCGTTTGCACTGAAAACAGCAATTATGGAGTCAGCAGCAAATTTGTGAATACAGCGCCAATAAAAATATTAACGAAATGGTGTTTGCCTTTTGGGGGGACATACGAGAAGAAAAGAAATAATTGTGCGAGGGCAATTTATGAACAAACCTAATAATTGGGGAAACGCAATTATATTTGGTTTATGGTGCGGTCTTCTTGTTAGTGTCTGACATAAAGTTTTTTGTTTTCGTAGAACAGCAGACCACCCCCTTATACGATTTGTTTTTCAATTTGTCTGCGCTTTTGGATTTTTCGGTGTCAGGCGACTGCCACACATGTTTCCCCAAATAATTTTGAAGAAAAATGGTTGTGAAATAAAAAAGGAGAAAAAAAAAAACAAAAATATATTTTTAGAATTTTAGCCAAACGCACATACACACCCACAAATGTCAAAAAGCTTGTGTGGCTGTTGAACTAGATTCTCTGACTTTTTTTCCTAACATATATGTATAAACCAATTTTACCATTAATGGGTGGGATAATTTTATTAGGAATTATGGAGGGTGTGTATAGAGCACATGAGTGTTTGGTTTTGTGTTCCATTTTTTTCACGATATATAGAGAGAAACAAACAAATAAAAGAAATTGTATTTGTAATATACAAGCCACATGTTTTCTGGCATAGGTCAGTTCAGTATGAATTGTTTGACGTTTTGTTTTCACTTTTTTCGTTTGAAAACATGTGTTTCTAATGTACTCATCCATATGTGATGGAGCATCAAAACAAGGAGGCTCAATAATATTTAGAATGATGAAATGAGGTTTTTTTTATTAAAGTATAAACAAACTGTTGTTGTACTTTCTATATGCTGTAAAAGTGTTGAAATGTGTACTTTATATAATTCAATAAATTAATTTAAACCCTCTGTGAAAATCTAGAACTAGGAAGAAGTAGACTTTCAAAAGGTCTTCTGACTTTATTTCGAAGGAGATCAAATTTTTTACTAAAGCTCTAAAAGAGAATTTTGGAAATATTTAAAAATATTTGGCAGGAGGATCATACTAGCTGTGAAGTCACATTATATTTGGGGAGATTTTTTAAAAAAACCTTCACAACTCCAAACGTGGATTTTAGGATATTTTTCTTAAGGATTTTCGGGACTTAATTTTTCAGAACCATCAGAGCTATAATATTTATATGTCGGGACTCTAAACATGGAACCTTCAGACTTTTTTCAGAAGAAATATCAGAGCTCTAAACGAGATTGTTTGGTGAAGTATTTAGGACATTTTTAGAAGAACCATCGGATCTCCAGTGTGGTCTAGGACATTTTTTTAAAGAATATTTTGAACTTGCAGCTAAAAGTGAAGTTTTAATTTTTTTCGCCGAAGGACGTTAGTGAATTATTATAGACATTTTTGTAAGAATCATCGGACATCCAAAGGGGATTTTTAGGATATTTTTCTAAAGGATCTCTGGAACTCTGAAGAATTTTTTTTAATATTTTTCCGAAGGACCATCGCAGTTTTATTATTTATTTATTTCGGGACATTTCTCAAAATTACCATCAGGGCCCTAAGCATGTAATTTTTAAGACATTTTCAAAAGGACTATCGAAGCTCTAAACGAGGATTTTTATTAGAGTTTTCGGCCTGCAAAAGACATTTTTAGAAGAACCATCGAAGCTCCAGTGTGGGTTTTTAGGACATTTTTTTAAAGGATCTTTGAACTTGAAAGGTGGAATTTTAATTTTTTTCGCCAAAGGACGTTAGTGAAGTATTATAGACATTTTTGTAAGAATCATCGGACATCCATAGTGGATTTTTAGGATATTTTTCTAAAGGATCTCTGGAACTCTGAAGGATTTTTTTAAATATTTTTCCGAAGGACCATCGCAGCTTAAATATTTATTTATTTTGTGACATTTCTCCGAATTACCATCAGGGCCCTAAACATGTAATTTTAAGACATTTTCAGAAGGATTATCGAAGCTCTAAACGAGGATTTTTACGATAGTTCTCGGCAGTACTATCAGAGCTCTTAATGTGTTTTTTACATTTTTCAAAGGACCATAAGACCTCCAAAAGTGAGTTTATAGGACATTTTTCAGATGGGCTCTAATCGTGTTCTTTAAGTACATTTATCAGATGGAGAACCAGAGCTCTAAACGTACATTTTTTTGGCATATTTTCAGATGGTTTTCAGAATGAAAATCAGATATCCAAACGTCGTTTTTTAGAACAATTTGGTAAACGACGACTACAGGTCTAGTCGCCGATTTTTACACATTTTTCAGATGGCCTATCAGACCTCTAAATGTGGATTTTCAGACATTGTTCAAAAGGAACATCATTTTTCTGGAGGGATCATCGGAGGCCGAATTTTTAGGACATTTTTCAAAAGGTCCTTCAGTGCTATGAAGATGGATATTTTTGGAATTTTTTTCGGAAGTAGGTTTTATGACATTCTTCAGAAGGACCATCAAAGATCTAAGGAGGGTTTTTTATACATTTTTCAGAAGGATGTTTAAGAAAATTTGCAGATGGCTTTCTTCCATATTTTTTTAATTTTCTTCCCTCTACATAAAACAGGCCCTCAGTCTACTATTTGTCAAAAGGAATTCTGTCCAAGGGGCTCTTAAAGAGGTTCCCTCTCCACTGAATCTATCTGTAAAAGTCATTAAAGTTATTCTGTCAATTGATGACCTTTAAAAGTTGTTCCATAAATATAGTATTTTAAGGTCTCTTGTCCGTAGAAGACCTATAAGCGGTCTTCGGTCCACTAAAGGCCTTTAAAAGGGCTTCGGGTCATGGAAAACAAAAAGTAACATGTTTGCACAAATTACCCCCGCGAGTATTGTTGTCCCTTCAATCGCCTGTCTATGAAGGAAATTTTTTGCGTTTAGGAGAATATGAACAGGACTTCTACTTAGAAGACTTTTGTCTCTATAAAATTCTTAGGAGATATTTTATCACTTAAGGAACTTTATCGAGAATTTTCCTCCTAGAGAAGACATTTACTTTTATAAAGTCCCATTAAAAAAACTACAACTTAGTTACTTCCCCTTAAAAAGCTTTCTGCCGTGTTTTTTATTTAGTTCCAACATTTCCCATAAGATGTCGTTAGTACAGAAAAGAAAACAGAATGGAAAGAAATGCTATTTTTGTCTTGTCCTGTGTAACAAATTTACTGTTTTCTCAGAATTGTTCACACACACACACACAAATACAATCCTAGTATAAACCCAACATACCAAAAATACAATACAGCTTGAGAATAATATTATGAAAATAGTTTATCATAAGAATTTTTCAACAATGCTTGAGAAACACTTTTTTGCACAAACTTTTCTCAAATCTGTCCTTTGTTGACAAATTTGTTTTGATTTTTTTTGTGAAAATTGTCAACAAAAAATTATTTTCTTTGGTTAAAATCAAAATCACGCGAATTTAGGACCCATTTCCGGACGAAACTCTAAGGTAATGATGAATAATAAATCTGGGAATCTGTAGTATAAATTATTTCAATCTCATTTCAGAATGGAGGCGTCAAAAAGTTGCAGGAATTCAACAGAAGTGAAGAATAAGTGGAGGAGATACAGAAGCTCAAATAAGGGGAAAGAAAGCATCTAGGTATCAAGGCAACAGGATGCAGTGACAGCTGGGATGGCAATCAATGAATGAAATGTGTAAAATAATTAAAAAAATGAATAAATAAATATTTTTTACCATTGAAAAAATAAGCTTTATAAAATATTACTTTCGTAAGCTTATTCTGCAATTACAAGAATAAGCTTATGAATAAGGGTTCCTTTTCGATTATTCTATAATTGTTAAACAGACATTTCTCAATACATTCTCAAGATTTTCTCAAGCTTTAGGCTTATGTTTGTAAGCTTATTAAAATATTATTCTCAAGTCAATTTGGTATGTTGGGAACTCACCCATATATCGCACACATATATATACAAGAACTGCTGAGCAACTGCAGAAATTTTGCCAAATGAAAGGAAACACATGTGTCTGTTCGTTTGGTGTTGCAGAAAAGCTTTAAGGACAGCAAAAAGCTTTCTTTGTTATTGTTTTTGTGTAGCTTTTTAACATATGTTTTTCTTTAATGGCAACACTTTTTGATTTTCTCTGGAAAGATAATAAATGACTATTTTCATACATTTATTTGTGTGTTTTGCAAACTTAGCTATGCACACTTTATTTGTGTGTGCATCTCATGCTTTCGCACTAGCATCATGCATGCTCGCGGGCACATGTTAACAGTCACGTTTAGAACATTAACATTATATTTGTTAGCGGTTAAATAAAATAATCTTTTGATAAACTCGTTTGCTCTCGGTATGAGCGTGGGGAAAGTATATTTTTGTTTATTATAAAGCCATAATAAATAGATTGTTAGATTGGGTTACAGAGAAGGAGAATTAAAAAAAAAAAAAATAGTAAATAGAGCAGTAATAACAAATGATAATTTTTTTTAACCTAGCCTTAAAAGATAACCTAAAGTCAATAAAAAAAGTAATAAAAACAAAGAATTAACACAGAAAGTGCTATAAAATTTCATCTTGGCAGAAAATCCAATCGCTATTACATTTGAGAGCCTAAACAAATATTTTCCGAGAAAAAATATACCGATTCGACAGCGTAGACCACAAAGACTAGAAAAAATCGTTCAGTTGTAGTTTTGTATAACGTATTTTGACCCTTTGTGGGGAGGTGCTTGATTGAGTGAACCGGTATTATCTATTTTAGATTTTTAAAGTTTGCTAAAAATTGGATGAACTTTTCTTGTTTTGTACTGCAAATTATTTTCGATGACCTTTTTTTTTTGGGGGGGGGGGTTGTTTTTAGCAGAAGGAGTGGCCCCATATTGTCAATTTCTGAACTCGATCTAAGTTTGTACCAAGTTTGGACCAAATCGGATGTTCCCTTCAAGAGACATTGTTCGCACCAGTCAGACGTTCTGAAACGGATTTAACCCAAAAGCTGTATTATTTCTATAAGACACGTTTTTGCCGCATCCGTATGGTATAAGTTATCACTTTTGTAGATCATGTGTAGGTAATAATATGGGGTTCTGGACCAAATCTTCCACAAAACTTCCATATAAATATAAACCTTATTGACCTTGAAACATTTTTATATCCTCAGCCATATGGCTGGACAGGGTATATATCATTTGATACGGTCAAAACTTGCCTAGTCGAAATAACGGTTTTAGACCCTATGTCTCTTTGGACCAAATCCATTTCGGAACATTTGGAGTCGATCTAGCGATGTCCGTCCGTCTGTCTGTTTGGCTGGTGCGCACGATAACTCTCGAAGAGAGTATCTTATTTGGTCCAAAATTGGTACATCGTCATATTTTTGTCAAACTTAGATCGAGTTCGGAGATGGGCACTATCGGTCCACACCTTCTGGTACCTCCCCCACAAAAGGTCAAAATTTTTACATCGCCCACAAAAGATGGGTGGTACCTCCCGCACAAAAGGTCGAAATTTTCAAAAATTATATCTTCTGCATAGAAACAGAAACGATAATCCGATTCTGCTCCAAATTTGCAAATCCTAATTTTTTCATCAGTGCTAAGTCAGGTGCGAGAATGGACAATATCGGTTCACACCATCAAGTACCTCCCCCAGAATGGGTCAAAATTTTGAATTATTATAACTCTTATAAAATGTGATGTAAGAGTTCGATTGTCTCCAAATTTAACACATCCCTTTTTTTTGGAATGGAATATGTCAGTCCATTCCTTCTGGTACCTCCCCCACAGCAAGAAAAACGATAATCCGATTTTGCTCCAACTTTGCAAATCCTAATGTTTGCGTCAGTATTAAGTCAGGTGCGAGAATGGACAATATAGGTCCACTCCATCAAGTACCTCCCCCCAAAAGGGTCAACATTTTGAATAATTACAACTCTGATAAAATGTGATGTAAGAGTCCGATTGCACACATCACAATGTTTTTTTTTGTCCAAGGTCTGGAATATATCGTTATACTCCTTGTGGTACCTCTCCAACAAAGGGTCAATACTTCGAATATCCTTAAAGCAAGAATATGGGGCAAAATTACAAGAAAAGTTATTTATGTCAAATTTTATGCGAAATCATAAATTCCGATAAATTTCATATTCATATCAGGCTTCTTATTGATAGAAATGTGCCAGAAGAAATGGTTCGATCTATACCACCTTTATTTATAACAGATCTTGTATTGATAGAAATATTGAGATGTGATGTGTGAAGTCTAAATGGAATCGGATCTTAATTTGGCGTTTTATAAGCTTCATGGGTATTCAAAATTTCGGCACTTTGTGGGGGAGGTACCAGAAGGAGTGGACCGATACATTCCATGTTAACACCAGATCTTGGGTTTATAAAAATATTGGAATGTGTGCAAATTGAAGACGTTCGGACTCTTACATCACATTTTATAAAAGTTGTAATTATGTAAAATTTTTACCCTTTGTGGGGGAGGTCCCTGATGGAGTGGACCGATATTGTCCATTTTCGCACCTTACCCAGCACTGATGAAAATACTAGCATTTGCAAAGTTCGAGCAAAATCGGATATTGATATTGTCCATTTTCGCACCTTACCTAGCACTGATGAAAATACTAGCATTTGCAAAGATCGAGAAAAATCGGATTATCGTTTCTCTTTGTGTGCAAAAAATATTTTTTGAACTTTCGACCTTTTGTGGGAGAGGTACCAGAAGGAGTGGACCGATACAGTCCATTTGCGCACCAAACCTTGTGCTAATAAAATTATTGCGATGTGTAAAATTTGAAGACAATCGGGCTCTTACATCACATTTTATAAGAGTTGTAATTATTCAAAATTTTGACCCTTTGTGGGGGAGGTCTCCGATGGAGTGGACCGATATTGTCCATTTTCGCACCTGAACTAGAACTGATGAAAATATTAGGATTCGCAAAGTTCGAGGAAAATCGGATTATCCTTTCTCTTTCGGTGCAAAAAATTATTTTCTTTGAAAATTTTGACATTTTGTGTGGGAGGTACCAGTAGGAGTGGACCGATATTGCCCATCTCCGAACTCGATCAAAGTTTGACAAAAATATTGCGATGTACCAAGTTTGGACCAAATCGGATACTCCCTTCGAGAGTTATCGTGCGCACCAGCCAGCCAGACAGACGGACGGACGGACATCGCTAGATCGACTCGAAATGTTCTGAAACGGATTTGGTCCAAAGAGACCTAGGGTCTAAAACCGTTGTTTCACGTTTTGACCGTATCAAATGATATATACCCTCTGTAGCCATATGGCTGAGGGTATAAAAAATGATTACGCTTTTTAATCGTCCTTCAAAAATTTCCCTGAAATAACTATATTTGAAATAATTCTTAAATCTACCATACAATATCCCATCGAGTTATAGGGATGTTTTGAATTCCCTATGTAAGTTCTACAATTTCCATAAAATATGTCCAATCATATAAAGCAGTACACGTCATTTCGAATGCTTTCAAGTGAAAACTTTATGACACTAAATGGATAAAAATAAAAATCTTATCTTCCATTCGATTTTATTGTCAATGAAGGCATTGTTTATTGATTAATTCGGTTTATTTATTTAATGATAATTTTCACTAATTAAACTATCTTATCTTAATGAATTCAATTAGTTCTTGGTAATTTAATAATTACCATCTCTTGAATAAAATACATTAAGCGAATAATCAAGCACACCCTAATTTCGACATGGCATTAACGATAAGAATTCTATTAAAAGTCTATGATCACAATGGCTTGACAGATGTTGGAGATTTTAGGTAAACGAAAGGTAACATTTAATACCTTCATTGGAAACTAACAAATTTAAGAAATTAAATTAATTGTTTTCCCCCAAATGATTTGAAAACAAAATTGAGTCTAGAAAATGAAATGGTATATTTTTCATAAATAATATAAGTTTTGTTATTTTTTAAGATTAAAACAATAAAAAGTAAAATGTTTATGCTTTCCCCTGAAATGTATGTATGTCATCCTCTAACTAGAATGATGAGTAAAAAATAAATAAACATCGTAGTTAACCTGTTAGTACGTTGAGATATTTATCAAAGACATCATTGTCATCATCTTCAGCGGCAGCAGCAGCAGCAACAGCAGCCTCGTCACCGTCAGCTCAATTGGCGTCATCATTTTTAGCTTTTAAATAAAATTTTCCCGAGTCTCAGTATCTCTTTCGGTAGCCTGGTTTTTCTTTATGTTTTTTGCTATTGTTTTTTTTTCGTCTTTTTCTTTGTACAAAATCCGTCATCACCTTCACACCATAACTACACACAGTACAATAAACTCATTAGAAATGCAAACAAACACAAAAGAAGAGGAAAGATTTCAAGAGATAATAATTTAAATAATTGCCAACGACATTCAGACCTACATTCATCCATTCGTAGGTATGTCGTGCGGAGAGATGTTCTGCCAACTTTTTACTACATCTGTAGAGTTTTAATTGCTTTTATGTGGATTTTATTTTCTTAACCTACAATTATCTGACAAAGAGAAAGAAAGATGTTGCGAAATAAATCGGACATGTTTAACATGGAGTTTTTGGTTTGTTATTTTGCATATCAACATTGTTTAATTACACCAGAAAGCAGGGCGTAGTCTCAGGCAATTGTACAGGAACTGTTTAGCACCGTTATGAACAGAACATAATTCAATTTAATGAAATTAGAAATGAGTACCTGGGATCCGCTATAAAAAAGTGGGGGCGTTAATGGTACCATTTTCGAATCGTAGAAATTTTCAAATTATAGCGGCTACCTTATTAATACCATTTGGTAGATGAAGTGGTCATTGCAAAAATATTCTTAACAAGTAAAAAAGCAGTCCGAACTTTGAGTACCCTCCACCATTTGGAACGAATTAGAAATTTTTCAAAAAGTAAAATCCATTAAAAATTCTGCTAAAATCTTTAAAATATCTAATATCGGAAGGTGCTTTATGGGGGGATATACGATATTGTGGAGCTACATAGACAATTACTTTTCAGGGGTTAAAGAGCTTACAAAGAACTTCTTGTGTGGGTTTTCAGACAATACCATAGGAAAATATGGCTAAAATCATCAAAACACCGAATATCAGGGGGTACCGTTATATGGGGGCCATACGATATCGTGGACCTATATAAATATTTCTCTTTCGAGGTATAAAGTATCCACAAAGTACTCCTTCAACTCCGTTGAAAAATGTGGGTAAAATCATCAAAATTCCGAATATCGGGCGTACCGTTGTATGGGGGCTATACGATATCTTGGACCTATAATTCTCTTCCAAGGCATAAATTACCCACAAGGTACTCCTTGTGTGGATTTTCAGACAACTCCGTTCAAAAATGTGGTGAAATCATCAAAATACCGAATATCGGGGGGTACCGATATCGTGGACCGATATAGCCCATATTCGAACTTGACCTGCCTGCAGACAAAAGAGGGATCTGTGCAAAATTTTTGCTTCCTATCTTAATTCGTTTATACTGTAGCGTGATTACAACAGACGGACAGACGGAGGAACATGCCTAAATCGTCTTAGAAGAATATATCAAGATGATCAAGAATATATATACTTTGTTGGGTCTAAAATGATTATTTCGATGAGTTACAAACGGAATGACGAACTTAATATACCCTCCATACTATGTATGGTGGAGGGTATAAAAATATACGATATGAACCTAACATTTTGAACTTTTATTTTAACGGGGTTGTTGTTGTAGCAGCTTATATTGCTGTGTTCATTCTGATTCATCTCAATCGGATTCTGCTTCTAAGTCAAGCCTCAAAAAAGACGCAACGTGTACAGGTTGGGTCCTCAACGATACTAGAGTTGAGTTGAGTTCGTTTTTTCTGGACAGCGAAATAGGTGCAGCGTGTCATGTGGGTCTGTAGCACAAGCTGGGCAGATGTTCTGCACATTGCTGTCAATCCAGGCCCAATACGATTTGAGTTACCATTCGGATCTTAACGGTTCCAAAACTACTCGGGTTTGTCGAGCAGCTTCGGCTGCGATGGGAGGGGGATGGTCTCCAAGTACTGTATATACACTCTACATTCTTCCATGACTTCTGAGACCAGAGTCAGAATGAATACTGTATAAAGTGATCTAGAGGCTCTCTCTTGTACGGAGGTTGCCTACCCACTAGATATTTATTGGGATAGTTCTATCTGTAACACCCAAGCATGTATTGCATTTACAGCATTTTATTATGCTGCCGCACCGGTAAGATCCTCGCCTCCTCATTTAGATGGGCGACAGGTGTCATAAGCAAGCACCCTGTTGCGGTTTTAAGTGTAGCATTTTTGCAGACCTCAGTTGCTTTGCGGTATTTTGGCCCATTCCCGGCGAAGCGCTTGCTTAAGGTGATCGACACTTTGGTATTTTTAGTGTCAACCTTGCTTTCCAAAATACACCAGACACAATAGTCCAACGGATTGGTATCCGGAGTTTTTTGTGGCCATTGTGCGCTGGAAATGATGCTAGGAACCTCACCCCTATGGGTGGCGCGTGCTGAGGGCCGTGGTGCTGAGTACTGTTGGAATGTCCAAGGTCTGCGGCCAAAATGTTTGCGTGCCCAAGGCTTTAATACACTCTCCAGAATATTTTTATTCTGATGCCATGGTCGATTGATACGAGCGGAGAGCGACCATCGGCTGTTATGGCGGCCCACACCATCACCATGGCCGGCGCTTGAGTTCTGGTGGCCAACCGAAGGTGCACATTTTAAGCTGACCTCTTTGGCAAGTAAACACGATCATTTTGTGTTTTTACAAATTGCTGGACAGCGAGTGTTTTCTCATCGGAGAAAACCAAATTCGGCATTTTATCACTTTTGGCCAAGCGAAGCTACTTTTTAGCTCTTTGCAGTCTATTTTCTTTCTTTTGAGGTGTAAATTCTTGCACTTTTTAGAATTTCAATGGCTTTACCCCGAGCTCATTTTTCAATATTTTCCGAATGGAATATTGCGATATGTTCAGCTCGGGAGCCATGTTTTGCGATATGTTCAGCTCAGGAGCCATTCTTTTTAAATTTGGCACAGCCTAAAATTTCTACCACCACAAAATCTAGTGCGAGGATGGGTCCACTCCTTATGGTCTCTCGCCCACAAATGGTCCAAAATTTTACAATTATAACTCTCATAACATTAAAAACAAGTTAGCGATTTTCGTCAAACTTCGTACATCTTTTGGTTTTTTATATATTGAGTATATTGGTCATATCGTAATATTGAGAATATCGGTCATATCGTAACGTTTGCTTTTGTAGTTGTCCTTTAAAGAAATGTGCCAATATTTTTTTTGTATTACAACTCTTATGATCCTTCCATTAAAATTCCAGGTTTGTATCTCTTATAGGCCTTAAAAAATATATGTTGTTGCTCTATTAGTCCTTGAAAACACATTTTTCAAAATCCACGTTTGCATCTCTGATGGTCCTTAAAAAATCAATTAGAAAATTTTATAAAATATCTTAATGAAATCGGTTTTGTTCGTTTGATGGTCCCTAAAAATATTCATGAATTATATATACGTTTGAGAATCCGATGATTCTTTAAAAATATTTTTTTACATTCGATATCAACTACTACCGATTGTAGAGTGCCAATACAAGAATAAGACTCTCAAACAATAAAAAAATATTAATTACGTTTGAGTGGGCTTTATTCGGTATTTGCAACAATGCCCACGACGCTCTGTTTAAATATGTCGAAATATGGAAGTCAAGATGAATGTTTTTTGACGCTGCTGACAAGAAATATTTCGGTTTGTTTGTTTGTTTTTTTTCGATTTGCCTGTTTACACTTCAGTAAACAGACAACAAACAGCCAGCATGCAATTGAATACAGATTGTTGTTGTTGTTGTTGTTCCTCTTGTTGGCGGAGGCTGCTAGTAAATATTTGGATTAAAAGTATGTACGGGTACAACAACCACTGCCCATCACCTAACCTGGTTTACATTTTAGTGGTTCACATTTTTGTTGTTGCTGTTGTATTTGGTTGTTTTTGTCGGCAATTCACTTAGCCAGCCAATATATGGCAAACATGACTAAAAGCAAATGGCAACTAGCAAAAACAATCAACAGCTACACACGAGAAGTTGTAGAACAAAAAACACGAACAAAAATAAAAACAAAAACAAAATTAACAACAATGACCTGATTCTAATTAAATAACGCATAAATGATGAATGAAATTAAACTAACAACTTTGAACATTACCCGCCTTTTAGTCTGACACGTTTCTTTGTTGTTGTTGTTGTGTGTTTTGTTGTTGCTCTTTCACTGGCAGTGTTCTCCTTTTTTCACATCGTCATGCAGTACCAGAAATAAAAAAAACATAGGAAAAAAAGAAACTATTGAAACTACCAAAGCGTTTTTGTCTGCTGGCTGCCACCACAGCAGGTGACAATATGGGTTAACATTTGGTGATGATGGGAAACATTTTTCGAAATTTGTCTGTCATTTGAAATTCGTTGCGTTTTTTTGGTTTCTTTACTCTCTTCCGAGTTTCGCATTCATTATTTTACGACAATGACACAGCAGCACCATTGTCATTGGGTTAATGGGATACTAATTGATGAGTGATTTATGGGTTCTGCTGCTATTGTGATTTTTTTGCGTCTGATAATTTTTTTTTCGCTTTGATTATATATTGGGTAAATGGTGTGGGAATATTTGCGATCAACATTGCATAATCTGTCGACAGATGGACTTACTATTTACCGTAATTTTGTGAAGTGTCATCACTGAAATTTTAAGGACCTTCAGGGTCGTAATCGTGATTTTTTTGACAATTTTTAAGGATTCTCAGAGTTATAAATTTGGATTTTAAAAATTATATTTAAGACCGTCGAAGTGAATTTTTAAATAGTATTTCTTGTAAGACCATTGGAGCTGAATGTTTACAGAGTATTTTAGAAGTAACTTCGGAGCAGCAAAAAATGGATTTTTAAATAATATTTTTTAGAAACGTTGATTTGTTAAGAATACTTTTTAAGGACCTACAGAGCTATAGACGTGGATTAAGTATATTATTAAGTATATTTTAGAAGTACCTTTTAAATTATTATTCAGAACATTCATGAAAGACCATCTGAGTTTATTTAAGATTTTTTTTTGAAGGACCTTCGAATCTTATATACTATTTTTGCGGACTATCGGAGCTGCAAATTGTCCCTAAATAAAATTCATTATATTTAAGGGAAAATTAGAGCTACAGACATGGCTATAAACTTCGATTTTTAAGAATATGGAGTACAAGTGGATCTACAAATGAGTTATCCGTTAATTTTAAGGAATAGTTTTTAGAGGATCATCACAACTGCAAAACTAGTATTTTTAAAGAAGGTTCTTGCTAACATTTTTAAGGACATTTTTGAAGAGCCGTCGTGATTTTTGAGATTGTTTTTCAAAGTTACCAACGTCTTTTATTCTGAATATTTTTGTAGGGACTACCAGGGTTGCAAAAGTGATTTTTTAGAATATAGACATAATTTTACTAGAATATTTTTAATTTTGAATTACCATTAAAGCCACAAACATTGAATTTTAAGATTAAGTTTATTTCGTATTTTCTAAAGATGACAACGAAAACTGCAATCGTGGATTTTTATAAAAGGACATCAAATTTTTTTTTTCTGTTTAAGGTATTTTTCTAGGACTCTTAGAGTAGATTTTTTTAATCATCAGCAGATGTAGCCATTTCCAAATAAGTATTTGATTTTGTCCAAACTTAGCGTATAGAAATATTCTTACCAAATTTCCAAGGACCGCCAAAAGTTGACTTGTAAGAATTTTTTTTTAAAACCCAATCCCAAGCGTGGATTTTTAAAAAAAATACTTTTTAAGAACCAATTCCAAATGTAGATCTTTAAAAAACTCTTTTTAAGCACGTGGGTTTTTAAAAAATACTTTTCAAAGACCAACCCAATTGTGGATTTTTGAAAAATAATTTTCAAGGACCCAGTTCAAACGTGGATTTTTAAAAAAATACTTTTCAAAGACCAACCCAATTGTGGATTTTTAAAAAAATTATTTTCAAGGACGAACCTTAACCTAGGATTAAAAAAACACTTTTCAAAACTAATCCCAAAAATGCTTTTATAGGCTCAAACGTAGATTTTTTATAAACAAAAGAATATTTTTTCAAGTATCACAAATAGAGGTGGATTGTTAGATAATGTTTTTTAAATGACTACAACAAAATTAGATTAAAAAAAAAAAAAAAAATAGGTTCAATCTGATCAAACTTTGATTTGAAAAAAAAAAAATTATGAGCCTTTAGCCTTTAACTTTTTACGGACCAACTAACCAAAAAAATGATTGTTTTCAATTTTAAAGAACTTTTGGATTTTCAAAGTTTAACCGATCACCAAAAGGGACTTTTTGTAAGCATTTTCTCAAAATCCATTTCACCACCGTACGCATATTTTGTCAAAATATTCTAGGATACGATCTGACTGCTAAAAGTGGAATTTCACAAGTCAAAGACACTGAACATGAAATTAAAAAAAGGTACCGCATTTTTATTATACACTATGTGTTGGGGGTATTATAAGGATTGGGCCAGAATTTATGTAACACCTCGAAATATTGGTTTCCCATATAGGAAAGTATATATGGATCTTCCTAGCTCGCCGAGCGGAGTCGATCTAGCTATGTATGTCCGTCCGTCTGTCCGTCTGTCCATGTTAATTTGTAATCACGCTATAGGTCGCGAAATTTTGCACGAAGGTGGGGTTAGGGTCAGAATAGAAGCCTATTTCCTTTGGAGATGATCGCCAAATGTTTAGGGGTTGAAATGGACCAAATACTGAAAAAATGTCGGATTTTGCAGTAGCTATACAGGTCGCAATTATAGACCAATCGACGCGGAATTTCGCATGTAGCTAGAGTTTAGGGCGGGGAAGAAGCCTACCAATTTGGGTGGTCATCGGATAATATTTAGCGGGTAATATAGACCATATATTTTGTGTTGAAAAATTCAAAATTTTTCATTAAACCGTGAATATTTTAAATCCCGGCGAGATCACAAAGCCATGACAAGGTTACTTCTGACCTTTACATTGATGTTAACATCCACCAAATCGGATATATAGCAAAATATGTGCGATATATATGTCTATCAAAGAAGATATCCTTGTCGAGAACGGCTGAACTGATTTCGACAGTTCTCATTAATTCAGAATGGCCTCTTGGCAGGAAAGAAAAAACGTGTAAAAAAATGGCATAAAAATATCTCTCTAAGGATGAAAATATTGGTTTTGCAACATTTTCTCATTTTTTTTTTCAATTTTGTCATATTTTTGGCATATTTTCATTTTGAATCAAACATTTGGTAATATTTCTACAGCTAACAAAACTAAGTAGGTAGGATATCCGGATATCATATACAGATTGCATTTATGGCCCGATCCTTACGAAATTTTGCATGGGGATAAGATAAGGGTCAGAATAGAAGCCTACTCTTTTTGTAGATGATCGCCATATATTTAGGGGTTGAAATGGACCAAAAAACTGCAAAATTGTCAACAGGTCGTAATTATCGCCCGATCCTCACTCACATTTGAATGGGGGTTACCGGACATTGCAAAAGCCAAGCAGTTTTGGATGGCCATCCAAAAATATTCAATGTGTAAAGGAGTTTGCCAACTTTGTAGACTAAATACGAAATGTCCACTCCAGTGTCATTTTGGAGAATTCACAAATATAGGAAAGACGCACTTCTGACTATATCTTTAACGCTGATTTCGTTGAAGAATATAGTCTAATGTCTGTATATCATATAGATGCGTTTCAGTCAAAAACCAATAATAAATGTTAATCTTTTGCCACTTCTGAGAGATTATAGGTCTTTGGGAAATATTGGTTCCAGATCTAGGAAGACCATTTACGTGCAACATCTACCAATAAATTGGAAATGAGCCAATTCGTTTAAGTTGTTATTATTCGATAATTCACAATATCTTGTGGAATTATTTCGAGTATCTCGCCTATATAAACTGTATCGTTTATTATAGTGTTGTAGGGTATTCAACGGTCGACCCCGCTCGACTGTAGCCTTTGCTTACTTGTTTTTTAAATAATTTTAAAGGGCTATTCTGTTTAGCAAACGCGGGATTTAAATATTATTTTCAAGGCCATCTGATTATCAAATGTGATTTTCGGATGTGGCAAAATTTTGACAGCTCCGCCACTAAGTATTAAAAAAAATCCCAAAAATCCCCCAATTGATTCTTGAAACATTTTTTTCAGAATTTATTGAAAAATGACCCCATAACAATTTTATGTCCATGGTTTCCAACTAACCCATTTCAGAATTCATTGTATTATCTTATTTAAAATACCTTTAGCCTTTATTACTACCATCGGTGTAAACTCAAAATTTAATTCCTGTTTTTTCGATTATTATGATGAAATATTCTTACGGTGGGGTCACTTCTTTAATTTTGCATATTATTTTGGGTTGATGGTGTCAAACCGTACATCAATGGCTAACAACCAGTTAGTTCTGACATAACTCTTTGGGTTTTCAATATTTTTTTATTTATTACCTCATCTCATTAATTCGTCTATTATTTGATATTCTTTTTACTACTTAATATGCGATTAAACAGTGCTAAGAATAGGTGAAGAATCTTGAAAAGAAATAGAAATTCCAAAACATCAAAAACTTTGATGCTTGAATTTGTATTTGTTTTACCGTAAATATTTTTAGCGAATCTCTCACAAATTTGACCACTGAGCTTAAAGAATCTAAACATTGTTGTTGCTTTCCCTCCCAATTCTATTTATGACCATATTTTTTATTTAGGCTGACTCTGCCGAACACACGCCACTTGCACCATGACGGTCATTGACCAAACGTTTAAGGTTATGTAGATGGGCTAGCACAAAAAGTAATAAAAATACAAGAAAAAACGCAAAACAGCAAAATAGCTTAAACGAAATGTAAACGCATCATTAAACCTCAAAAACTGCTTGGTAGTTACAAATTTAACGGAAACTGAGCGTTGGACGAATTGTGTGCTTTTTTTTGAGCCAACTTAGGGTGGATTATTCTGTCGGAAGGCATTTTCATTAAGTGAATAATTATGCACTCATGTTGTTACCTACCTGGCTATTGTAGGTTTTGAAAAAGTTTTGACTTCATATGCATTTCAGATGGTGGAGAGCAGACAATAATCCCAAGGAAACCAAAAACAAAAAACTGGTTGAATTATAAATGATATGTCTCAGTTTGAAGTGTGAAAATGTGTGTAGTGCACCAATGTTGTTGCATTTGAGTATTTGACAATAAACAAAAGACTCATATTTTCATTGCTTGCCTTGGCCGCATGAATGCTGACTGAGTGATTTTCAGGCAGAAAGACAGACAGAGCCATCGCAAGGGTCAATGGCCATTTCAAGTTGAAAATTACAGCCACACTTAGACTAAAAATACTTTTCTTTCACTTGTCGTTTACGCATGAAAATTCATATAAATAAATATTTGCCCGTAAATGTGTGCCCGTTTCTTTGGTCATTTGATACCTCCATCACAGGCTGCTTATAGAGAAAAAACATCAAAAAGAAAAAAGTTTCAACACGTGTCGTGGCCCGCAATTGTATTGGTCTTTGTTGGAAAATTAATCCAAATGAAGAAAATGGGATAGGGTGACATGAAAATAGAAAAGAAGTAAAAAAGCAGTAAGTTTGGCTGGGCTGAACTTGAAATACCCTCCACCATTTGAAACGAGTTTGGAAATTTTCAAAAAAATAAAATCCGTTTCAAATTCTGTTAAAATCTTAAAAATACCGAATGTAGTCGTTATATTGGGGCTTATACGAAGACTTGGACCTGCAAAGGCAATTTTTGTCATAAGCTATTACAATATTCAAAAACGAAACTAGAAAAAAGGTCGGTGAATAATATGGCTAAAATCATCAAAATGCCGAATATAGGGAGGTGTCCTTATATCGGGGCTATACGAAGACCTGGATCTGCATAGACAAGTTTCTGTCACAGGATGTAGTACCTATTAGGAACTTCAAATACGAAATTTCAGACAATTTCGGTGAATAATTTCATCAAAATACCGAATATTGGGAGGTATCGTTTTATGGAGGCTATACGAAGATGTGGGCCTGCATACCCAATTTTTTGTCATAAGCTGTAGTACCCATTACGAATTCTAAATACGAAACAACTCCAGCGAATACTGTCTCTAAAATCGTCAGAATATCTAATATCGGAGCGCACCGTTGTATGTGGGCTATACGACATCGTGGACCTACAAAACATTTCCCTTCCATGGTGTTAATTCCTTAGAAAGAACTTATTGTATGTTTTACACAATTCCATTGAAAAATGTAGCTAAAATCATCAAAATTCCGAATATAGGGAGGTACCGTTATATAGGGAATATACGATATCGTGAATCTATATAGAAAATACTCTTCCAGGAGGTAAATTACTCAGAAGGAACTCCTTTTGTGGATTTTCAGGTAATCTCTTTGAAAAATGTGGCTACAATAATCAAAATAGCGAATATCGGGGGTACCGTTTTATGGGGGCTTTACGATATCGTGGACCAATATAGTCCATCTCCAAACTTGACTTGACCTTGAACCTATAGACAAAAGACTGACCTGTGCAAAATTTTAGCTTCCTATCTTTATTCGTCTTGACTCTAACGTGATTACAACGAATGGACTTACAGGGCTCAATCGTTTTAGAATTTTACGCTGATCAAGAATAATATACTTTGTTATGTCTAAAAATTACAAACAGAATGACAAACTTAATATACCATCCATACATAGTGTGTAGGGTATAAAAAGGGGTGGGAAGGTACCACCAATATTTGTATATTTTAGGAGTTTAGAAAAAGGGGGAATCACTGCAGTTAGATAAGAACGATTTACAGAGGGTATTTATATTTCGATATGGTTAAAATTTGCCGGCCACTTTGGCCGGTTGATTACTCTCAAGGGGAGTAATCGATGTAGGACAAAAATTCCACATTGTTATATTTTGGCAAACTTACATCGAGTTCGAAGCTAAGTCATATTAATCCACACCTCCTGGTACATCCGCAAAAGAATTTCAAGAAAATTATAAATCTTATGTTATATTTGGGGCCCAGCAAAAATCACCCTTATAACCCATTACAAGGTATTGTAAACAAACTATCTTTTGCATTAGAAATACGTTTAAAATAATGGGTTATCAATTAAGAAATTGCAGAGGAAAATATGTTTTATCAATACAGAGGTATTAAGTATCGGAGTGGGCGTGTCCGACTACAAGACTGAAGGTTGTAAGTTCGTTACGAAGAGTTCAATACCAGCAGTGGAAAAAAACGTGGATTGTAACGAATAAAAAAGTTTCAGAAAAAGTATCCGGTTAAGCCGACAGATGTTTAGCCTCAACCATTGTCCGATTATTTAAATATATTTTGACTTCTGTTATGATTATTTAAATTGTTGACCCTTAATTTAGAGTTGGTTCAGAAGGAATGACCAATATTGTCCATTTCATATCGGACCTTAAAAAATATTGTATAAATATTGCGACGTGCCAGGTTTGGACTATATTACTTCCTTCATTTCAGATATAGTCGACGGAGGAATTCCAGTTTCATACTTCATGTAATACAGATAAAACATATTGATATGGCCAGAATAACAAGAAAATCGAACATTTATATCCAATTTTATGCGAAATCATTCATATTCATACATTCATAAATTCATATACATATTCATTTCAGGTTTCTGGTTGAGAGAAATTAAGTTCTAAAAAATCGCTGACTTGTTTCACAAGCTATGACAGATAAAAGTATTGACAATTGTGACCCTTTGTGGGTCCGATACAAAAAGGGGTTCGATACTAGAAGGGTTTCTCTTAATCTTCAATTTTTGTGTGGGAGATACCGGAAGGATTGGACCGATATTCCCCATCACACCGAACACGATCTAAGTTTGATAATAATAATACGATGTTTCAAGGATCAGAGGGACGAACGGACGGACACCGTTAGATCGACTTCAAATGTCGTGAAACGGATTTGGTTCGAAGAGACATTGGATCTAAAACCATTATTTTGATGAGGTACGATTTGACCGTATCAAATGATATATACCCTTTGTAGTCATACAGCTGAGGATATAACTAGCAAGTGTCCGTTGCTTCGTCAGCGAAAATTCCACTTTAACACTTTTAGTTCGTACTAGTACTTTTTGGTACTCAACATGCACAATTTTTTTCAATTTGACTCAATTTTATTAATCGAGACTTCATACATCGTAATAAATTTTCAGACTTTCAGGTTTTTATACCCTCTACCACATAGTGGGAAGGGTATTATGTCTTTGTAAATTTGTTTGTAACAGGGAAAAGAAAGCGAAATAGATCCATAGTTAATGTTGAGTATCTTCATAGAATCACTTTCGGAGTCGATTTATGTATGTCAGTCCGTCTATCCGTCCATGTATTTTTGTGAACAAATTGCAGGTTATTATCCGATCGAGATGAAATTTTCCAAGAAATATTTGTTTGGCTCAAGGACGAACCCTATTGAAATTGGTGATAATCGGATCAGGTTTAGATATAGCTCCCATATATCTTCAACCTATTTCGGGTTAATTGTGTCCCAAATGCACCAATATAAGTCCATATGACGTGAATTTTGGTACATCCCACCGAATTCAGTATAGAAGCAAGTATATCAAATTTGGAGGAAATCGGTTCAGATGTGGCTATAGCTCCCATGTATATGTTTCATCCGATTTGGTCTTTAAGTCTCTCACATTCGTAATATGCATTCGACAACAATGATATTTGGTACCGGATATCTTATAGAGCTCCGATATTCCTTTGTAAAAGTATATCGTTTAAATCGTTTAAATTAGATTAAAATAGAATTTTACGACAAATAATATTTGACTGGCTACCATCTCGTTTAAAGCGAATTTCTTTTAACAAAATAATGCTCGTATTTATTGTCAGTAATATACACGAATACACTGTAAATGTAAGGTTTCCAAGAAATATTTTACCGAAAATGGGAAAAAAATGTGGAAGAAGTTTCATTAAGTTTCTGCCTGAAGTTAAATATTCAAGCAATATACTTTAATCTCCCCCATTTTGTTTGTAAACTATGTCACTCTCGTTCTGTTCCCATTCTACCTGGTCAAGGTGAAAATAATAACTCCCCATTGTTGTAGGAATTAATTTACTATTTCGCGGCCACATTTCTTGATATAATCTCACATATGAGTGTCACATAACATAATGTGTATTTAACAGTGATTTTTTCATACAACATCCCTTCACTTAAAAAACGTATACAAATATTTATGCAGATGTGTAAAACAAAATAATAAACAGATAACAGATCTTAACTGTCAGCCTAGAGCCTATTCGGTTTTATTTATAATTACACCGAGTGCATCACATACAGTAATTAAATGATGTTAAATTTTAGTTAAATGTTTTTTTTTTTTTTAATGACATATGGAGTAGATAATTATCAATTTATGTGTCATAATTGTTCTTTACATATTTTTTTTTTCATTTATTTTACTAAAGAAAGTATTTAAAAAAATATAAACGGCGAAAGAACTCGTATTGTAAACGTGGTGACTATAGGCTAAATGGTCCTCTAACCCGTTTATGGTTATATCCTGTAATTTCTTAAGAATAATCTGAAGAATAGAATTTTGAGTGATTTTTATACCCTACAACACTATGTGTTGGGGCTATTATGAGTTTGATTGGGCCAAAAATTATGTAACACCACGAAATATTGGTTTCCCACATAGGAAAGTATATGGATCTTCCTATCTCGCCGAGCTGAGTCGATCTAGCTATGTATGTCCGTCCGTCCGTCTGTCCATGTTAATTTGTAATCACTCTACAGGTCGCAATTATGGCTCGATCTTCACGAAATTGAACCCTATTTCTTTTGGAGATGATCGCATAATATTTAGGAGTAGAAATGGACCAAAAACTGAAAAAATTCCTGATTTTACAGTTGCTCTACAGGTCGCAATTATAGATCAATCAGTGCGGAAGTTAGCATGGGGCTAGAGCTTAGGGCTGGGCAGAAGCCTTCCAATTTTGATGGTCATCGGGTAATATTTAGTGGGTGAAATAGGCACACAACATTTGTGATAAATAAAAGTAAAATTTTCCATTAAACAGCGAATATTTTTAATAACGGCGAAATCACAAATAGACAAACAGGTCAATTCTGACCGTTACGTAGATGCCGATAGTAAATATGTCGGTTATATATAGAGAAATATATACAATGTATATATAGAAGGAAGGGGATGTTAGCTAGAATGCTTATATTATTCGTGATGGATTTAAAGCGTGATAGTGTGACATCTTTATATTTGGCTGGAAAACCTCATGTGGCTATCGTTAGAGAATTCCAGCATTTAAATGTAAATAAATAAAAAGTAATGTGCGAAATATAAGGAGAACCACCTGATGCCTATTTCGGATTTTATAAGCGTTTTGGTTATTCAAAACTTTGACCCTTTGTGCGGGAGGTACCAGAAGAAATGGACTTATCTCTACCGCCTTTATAACATATCCTATATAGATAGAAATTTTCATGTGTACCATGTCTAAATGGAATCGGATGTTTATATCGCTTTATATGAGCTTCATGGATGTTCAAAATGTCGACCTTTTGTTGTTTGATACATTCCATCTTGATACTAGACCTTGGGTTAATAAAATTATAGGGATGTGTGAAATTTAGAGACAATCGGACTCTTATATCACATTTTATAAGAGTTGTAATTATGCAAAATTTTGCCCCTTTGTGGGGGAGGTACCAGAATAGGACCAATATATCCCATTTTCACAGCAGATCTTTTGTTAGTGGAAATAATGTGATATGTGAAATATGAAGCGGACCGGATGTTTATTTCGGATTTTATGATCGTTGTGGTTATTCAAAACTTAGATCCTTTATGGGGGAGGTTCCAGAAGGAATGGTCCGATATCTATCATCCTTAAATCAGATCTTGTTTGGATGGAAATATTGAGATGTGCCAAGTCTGAATGGAATCGGATGTTAATTTCGCGTATTATGAGCTCCATAGATGTTCACAAGTTTGACCCTTTGTGGGGAAGGTACCAGAAAGAGTGGAGCGATACATTCCATCTTCACACCTGACCTTAGGTTAATAATTTGGAGAAAATCGGACTCTTACATCACATTTTATAAGAGTTATACTTTTTCAAAATGTTGACCCTTCGTGGGGAGGGGTAGTTGATAGAGTGCCCCGATGTTGTCCATTTTCGCACCTGACCTAGCACTGATCCAAATAGTAAAGTTGGAGTAAAATCGGATTATTCTCTCTCTTTCGATCTAAGTTTAATGATAATATTACAATGCACCAAGTTTGTACCGAATCGGTACAAAGTTTGTAACTCTCGGTTCGAGAGTTATCGTGCACACCATACGAAGAATGATCAATAACCGTTGGTATTAAAAAAAACAGTAAAGAAAGTCCTAAAGTCGGGCGGGACCGATTTTATGATACCCTACACCACTTTGCTAATTTAGTAGAGCAATTAAAAGTTTTTATGGGAGAATTCAATCATACACGCTATGATTATAATTATAATTTAAAGTTCAAAGGGCTAAATATGCCGAAGCATTTGTATCTTTTAAATTTGGTGCACAATTAATTTGAAATCGGATAAAGATATATATGGGAGCTATATCCAAATATGAACCGATCTCGATAAAATTTGGCAAAAATATTTCTGAGATGTATTTGATATATTTCCTTGAATATCGTTGTTACGGAGTGCATATTACGGCTGTGGGTAACAAATATGACAAATCGGATGAACAGTATATATGGGAGCTATAGCTATAACTGAACCGATCTTCACCAAATTTGACATACTAGCTTCTAGACTCAATTCGGTCATAAGTGCCAAATTCCATCCCATTTAGACAAATATTAGACGTTTGGTGCACAATAAAAGGTAAATCGGAGGAAGTTATATATGGGAGCTATATCCAAATCTGAAGCGATCTCGATAAAATTTAGCAAATATATTTCTGAGCTGTATTTGATATATTTCCCCAGATATTGTTGTTACAGAGTGCATATTACGGCTGCGGAGGACAAAAATAACAAATCGGATGAACAATATATATGGGAGCTATAGCTATATCTGAACCGATTTCGATCAAATTTGGCATACTTATTTTCAGGTCCAATCTGATCATACGTGCAAAATTCCATACTATTCGGACTGATATTACACGTTTGGTACACAATAAAAGCAAATCGGACGAAGGTGTATATGGGAGCTATATCCAAATTATTGACCGATTATCTCCAATTTCAAGAGGGTTCGTCCTTGGGCCAAACAAATGATTTGTGCAAAATTTCATCTGGATAGGGCAATAAATGCGAACTGTACTTTGTTTACAAAAATACATGGACAGACGGACAGACGGACGGACGGACATGCATAAATTGACTCAGAATGTGATTCTATGCAGATCATCAAAAGGAACTATGGGTCTATCTCGTTTCCTTTTGCCTGTTACAAACAAATGCACAAAGACATAATACCCTGACCACCTTGTGGTGTAGGGTATAAATAAATATTTTTACAAACAATCTGAGTAGAGTTATTTTTATCTACTCCGGCTGAGTCGGAGTCGAACGGGTTCCCTATACCCGGTCTAAGACCGTGGCAAAATTTTTCGATTTCGATTAGTAAACTTTGGCTCTTACTCAGGACTTCAAATAAAAACATTAACATTTGGCTTTAACTATTTTTATCCTTAATATGCATTTAAAATGAAATCGTAATAATTAAACTTGAGAACGTAATAATTAAACGGAAGATTAACATCTAAATTATAACTACATCCCTTAATAATAATACCCCAAAATAAAATTGGCTTAAATATAGGTTGGTACTTACACATGTCAGTTGATATCATCCTCTAAATAAGTGTGCAAAACATTATGCCATAAATAAATATGTGTATATGTCATTAATACAAAACATTTAATGTGTAATTAACTTTTAATGTCAATGTGCTCATTTGTGTCAAAATATTTTTAGATTTTCATTGAAATACTGCTTCTCTTTAATACTCATCTTAAAACCCGCCCTATTTATTGCTGAAAAATGAGTTATTAAGAAAGTATTGCACATAAAATAAATAATTATCTTTGTTTTGTATCTCATATTAAAGTGATTTAAAACTTTTCGAACAAAACGTGTTCAGAGCTTAAAACAAACGTGTTTGACTGGTGGCAGTGTGCGCGCTAGTGAATGAGTGACACATGTTTGCAGACATTTCAAAACCATCGTATTTGACTCTTCATCATTTTTTTTTGTTAATGATATTAATAGATATTTATGCAAATGTGTACTTTATTGTTTGCTTCCTAGTATCTTGCTTCGTCTCAGATTTTGTTTTTTGTTTTTTGTTTTTGCAAATCATATTTCTTAATAAAAGATTCGTGAAGTTTTGATTCTCAAGTTGATTAAAGTCATGTTGTTTTTTTTAGAAATATGTGAATTAAATTTATTTTATTCAAAATAATTGCAAGCTATCGTTGAGTAATAGCAATGAAAAGGAAAATTTTAGTTATTTTAAATGAAATGAGGAGGTAAAATGAGAGGTACGTGTTTTCATTTTTTTGTACCTGTAAATCCTAATGATAATTTTTATACCCTCCACCATAGTATGGAGGGTATATTAAGTTTGTCATTCCGTTTGTAACACCTCGAAATGTAAATTTTAGACCCCACAAAGTATACATATTCTTGATCAGTATAAGATTCTATGTCGATTTAGCGATGTCCGTCCGTCTATCCGTCTGTGGTAATGAAGTAGGTTGATAAAATTTTACTTAAATGTGTAATATGTCTGTAGGACTTTTGGTATTGAAAATGGGTGATATAGGTCCACGTTTTGGTATAGCCGCCATATAATTGTACCTCCCTTTTTTCGGTATTTTGGTGATTTAAACGAAATCATTCACCGGAATTGTTTTAAATTTTTGGTATTTGAAGTTTATAATGGATACTACAGCCTATGACAGAAAATTGTCTATGCAGGTCCACGTCTTTGTAGAGCCCCCATATAACGGTACCTCCCGATATTCAGTATTTTGATGATTTTAGCGACATTATTCACCGGAATTGTTTCAAATTTGATATTTGAAGTTCGTAGCGTACTACAGCCTATGACAGAAAATTGTCTGTGCAGGTTCACGTATTCGTATAGCCCCCATATAACGGTACCTTCCGATATTCGGTATTTTGTTGATTTTAGCGACATTATTCACCGGAATTGTTTAAACTTTGGTGTGTGAAGTTCATAATGGATACTACAGCCTATGACAGAAAATTGTCTGTGCAGGTCCACGTCTTCGTATAGCCCCAATATAGCGGTAGCTCCCTATATTCGGAATTTTGATGATTTTAGCTACATTATTCACCGAAATTTTTATTCAATTTCGCATTGTAATGGTTTATAACAAAAGTTGTTTATGCAGTTCCACATCGTGGTATAGACCCCAATATAACGGTGACATTCGGTATTTTTAAGATTTTAACAGAACTTTTAACGGATTTTATTTTATTTTTTTAAATTGCCAAAATCATTCCAAATGGTGGTGGGTACTCAAAGATTGGCCTGGACGAACTTACAGCTTTTTTACTTGTTATTTTTTAATTTGTTTCAAAAAACCAATAGTCCAGCGTCTCAGCTCGTGGGATACGCTACATTTGCGCAAAAGTACCTCTATTAATAAGTTCTGTCCATTTTCGTATATTTTTTCATGAAGTAGTTGACCCTTCAGAAAAATGGTTTTGAAACGCATTTTTGTGAAGGTTGGTTAAATGTTGAGCCTTTTTGGTAGTTATCATTCATGAATTCATTGGTGGGATTCTCTCACAGGAAAAGCGCTAACAAAAGGACAACAGTTGGACGGTACTGACCGTATTCTAAGCTTGAATTGGCGGAACTTACTGTAACAAATATATGTTAATATATTGGGAATTTGTGTGAAGTAAAACATACTAACTATAACCGTTGTTAAATGAGTAGTACAGCTGTAGTGGGATTTAGATTAGGAATCGGATGGAAGTGGGAGTTATACCTCATACCGATGTTTTGCTCCACATATCGTCGTTAAAGAGTGCATACGACGTCTTTGGTGAGTTAAAATGTTTCATATAATATATATAAGCGCTATACCTTTATTAAATCGATCATCAAGAAATTTCATAAGCTTACTTCTGGGCTGAACTATGTCGTTTTATCTAAATCTTAACATCATACACTACAGGGTGAGATGAAAAAACTGCAACCAACTTTAGACTGCTGTAATTTCTAAGCCAATTTCCGACAGCTGTTAAAATTTTTCGTTATGGAATTCAAGCCTGATAGTGTGTTTTCTTTATATTTGCTGGAAAACCACAAGTGGCTATCGTTGGAGCACTCTAGCATTTAAATGTGAACAAATCTTTTGTGTCCCGTACCATTGCTCGTTACCGTGATACTGGTAGCGTAGCCCGACCTCAAGGAAGTAGACAGAAGAAAACAGCAACATCAGCAGAAATGGTGCGAAAAGTAAAGAAGCGACTTGTTCGAAACCCGCGTAGCAGTGGCCGAAAAATGGGTCGTGAGCTAAACATATCGCAATATTATATTCGGCAAATATTGAAAAATGTTACCCCGAGCTCATTTTTCAATATTTGCGGAAAGCCATTGAAATTCCAAAAAGTGCATGAACTTTTACCGCAACAGAAAGAAAATAGACTCAAAAGAGTTAAAGAGTTGCTTCACTTGGCTGAAAGTGGTGAACTGCCGAATTTGGTTTTCTCCGATGAGAAAATATTCGTTGTCCAACAGTTTGCAAACAAACAAAATTATCGTATTTACTGGCCAATGAGGTCAGCTGAAAATGTGCACCTTCGGGTGGCCACCAGAACTCAAGCGCCGGCCATGGCCACCATAACTGCCGATGGTCGCTCTCCGCTTGTATTAATCGACCGTGAAATCAGGATAAATGCCAAATATTATCGCTAAAATATTCAGATGCTCCGACATTTTTTGCTGTCATTCAATAAAATTAAAAAAAATATGGCGTTTGATTTTGTTATTGTATTATGTCTTTGTGCATTTGTTTGTAACAGGCAGAAGGAAACGAGATAGACCCATAGTTCATTTTGATGATATGCATAGAATCACATTGTGAGTCGATTTATGCATGCCCGTCTGTCCGTCTGTCCATGTATTTTTGTAAACAAAGGTAAACACAGGTCGCATTTATTGCCCTATCCAGATGAAATTTTGCACAAATCATTTGTTTGGCCCAAGGACTAACCCTATTGAAATTGGAGATAATCGGTAAAAATTTAGATATAGCTCCCATATATATCTTCGTCCGATTTGCCTTTTATTGTACACCAAACGTGTAATATCAGCCCGAATTGTATGGAATTTTGCATATACACCCAAATTAGGCCTGAAAATAAGTATGCCAAATTTGATCAATTTTCAGATATAGCTGTAGCTCCCATATATATTGTTCATCCGATTTGTTATTTTTGTGCTCCGCAGCCGTAATATGCACTCTACAACAACAATATTTGGGGAAATATATCAAATACAGCTCAGAAATACATTTGCCAAATTTTATCGATATCGGTTCAGATTTGGATATAGCTCCCATATATATTTTTATCCGGTTTTAAATTATTTGTGTACCAAATGGGCAACACAAGTCCGAATTTAAAACATACAAATACTTCGGCATAACTTTAAATTATAATTATAATCATAGCGCGTATGATTGAATTCTCCCATAAAAAAACTTTTAATTGTTATGCGGAGCTCTACTAAATTAGCAAAGTGGTGTAGGGTATCATAAAGTCGACCCCGCCCGACTTTAAGACTTTCTGTACTGGTTACTTGTTCGATATGTGTATTTTCAAATTAAATATTCAAGACGCTAATGTATACCGTTCTATAGTTATTTTCTTCTAAAATTTTATTTTCTTCTGAAATCAAAATAACTTATATTAATTTCGGTTTTTCTTTTATTTTTAGGTACAAGTTTTGTGCAAGTTAATCATCAATATACGCAGCTTCTTCATATTTGTGTCAGTGAGTTGCTTTTTGTTTACAATAATTTGAATATTTAATATTTTTCGTATGAAATTTAGTGTGTACCGCAGTTCATATTTCTTAAATTTATTTTTTTTTTTTACTTCATCCTCAATTTTTTATTCTGTCGATCGGAGTTCTTCGGCAGACAGTATTCAGATTCCACATCATATTTTGTTATTTATTTCGGCTTAATCGTATAAAATTTTACATAAGACAATTATAATGGTATTTAGCACATTCAGCATATATGGGAAATATAATTTCTGTACTAGTTAAAGAAGCACTGAAAGATTGACAAGAAAAACGTTTTCATTTTATTTGAGAATTTACAAAAAAAAAAAACTGAAGCATAGCCATACAATAAATAGATGATAGACAGCGATCATTATCATCAACAACATTATATGCATAATGACTATAACTATATTAGGCACACAGTTGAAAAAAAAAACATCAGTTATTTAGAACATACTTGTTATGCATTGTACTGAATAACGCAGTGGCACCACTATACTACCTCACCCACTTCCGACATCCCACCCTCCCTCAACCACTATCTCGACTCATCATCTGAAACAAAAAAAGAAAAACTGTTAAACAATTTAAATGTAACTATTATGTTTAGACTGTTGCCATTTGTATGCCTAGGTAGGCTGGTAGAACTACTCTGACTTGGTTTGTTGAAAATAATACCATGCAGATAATTACCCCAATGGGTACATCTATCTAAAAAGAAAAAACAAGCCAAAAAAGAACAAAAGCAGAGACCCAGAATGTGAAAATGTTTAAAATGTAGTTGGGATTTCATTTTTTTTGTTTGCTTACCATCCAAGTAATTACCTCAATAAATGAGAAACATTATCATTAAACTGATTTTTAAATGCTATGATTTTGTGTGGTGGTCATTGTTTGGAGATGGTGGCGATAGTGTTGGTGTTGTTTGCCATCCCAACACCTCTTACCAAAAACACAATTGTCCGAGAAATTCCCATACATTTCAGTTATTACTAATTATTTTGGTTGAATTTTTTTGGGGGTAGTTTTAATGGTAGCTATTTAGGTACTTATGAAGTAAAAGGCAGTCAGAGTATGTCAAAGAGAATGGTGAGAGTTGACTTAAATATTCCAACAGGTGTCTTAGTTTAAAATTAAGAACAACAATTATTATTAGCTTTTTCGCACTGTAAAATATGCCGTGGCGTAAAGGGTGTCAAAATAGAAATTCTGAGCTAAGCGAATTAAATATGAAATTGATTTATTCCGACATGTTGGATGTCAATGCAACAATTGAGTTTGACATTCATTCTATGTTCGGCTTCCAGAAAAAGTGCTGGTATAGAGACCTAATTGAGAACGAATACAACTTGTTGAAAGACGTAAAGACAAAACAGATATATATTGCACACATATACGAAGGGAGTCTATCCCGCGGACTCTAATTCTTGATCATTGGGTTGTTACTCTGTGGAAATAATTTTGGCTTTCGAACGGAATGAAGTAGGAGGACAAAATTTCACTAAAAAAGTATTGAAGATGCGTGGAATATTTAAAATTGCATATATGGGATCCGGGATTTTTTGAAAACGGTACCCATATAACGGTACTACCCGAATTAGAGTATTGTTGAACTTTAGACATATTCATATCATAAAACACTGTTACGGAAACTATAGTTTCATTGGGTCAAAAAGTTTGCAACAACGCTAAATATTGATACTGGACATAGAATGTTATCTATGGATCTTCCTATCACTCCGAGCTGAGTCGATCTAGCTATGTGTGTCCGTCCATCCATTTGTTCATCAAAATTTGTAATCACACTACAAGTTGTAATTATGACATTGGTATGAAGTGAGAGATAAGGTCAGAATAGAAGCCTATTGTTTGGGGAAAACGAACGCAAAATGTTTGAAAGTTAAAATGGAACAAAAACATAAAAAAATCCTGATTTTGCAGTTACTCCACAGGTCACAATTATTAACCAATCCAGGTGGATTTAGGATAAAAGTTTGGAGTGGAGCAGAAGTCTACCGCAATTTTTATTTAAAACAAGTAAAAAAGCTGTAAGTTCGGCCGGGCCGAACTTTGAATACCCTCCACCATTTGGAACGAATTTGGCAATTCTCAAAAAAAAAATTAAAAAAAGTTAAAAATTCTGTTAAAATCTTAAAAATACCGAATGTAGCTGTAATATTAGGGTCTATACGACGACATGAACCTACACAGGAAACATTTGTCATAAGCCATTACAATATTCAAATGCGAAACTTAAAAAAAAAATCGATAAAATCATAATACCGAATATTGGAAGTTACCGTTATGTGGGGGCTATACCTGCATAGACAATTTTCTGTTTTAGGCTGTAGTATCCATTACGAACATCAAATACCAAATTTGAAAGAATTCCGGTGAATAAATTCGCTAAAATCATCAATATACCGAATATCGGGAGGAACCGTTATATGGGGGCTATACGTAGACGTGGACCTGCACAGGCAATCTTCTGTCATAGGCTGTAGTATCCATTACGAACTTCAAATCCCAAATTTGAAACAATTCCGCTGCATAATGTCGCTAAAATTATCAATATACCGAAAATCGGAAGAATCCCTTATATCAGGGCTATACGAAAACGTGGACCTGCACAAACAATTTTCTGTCATAGGCTGTAACATCCATTACGAACTTCAAATATCAAAATTGAAACAATTCCGGTGAATAATGTCACTAAAATCATCAAATTACCGAATATTGGGAGGTACCGTTATGTGAGGGCTTTACGAAGACGTGGACCTGCACAGACAGGTCCTGTAGGACTGTAGTATCCATTACGAACTTCAAATACCAAATTTGAAACAATTTCGGTGAATAAATTCGCTTAAATCAGCAAAATACCGAATTTCGGGAGTTACCGTTATAAGGGGCTATACGATCTGCTGTCATAGGCTGTAGTATCCATTACGAACTTCAAATACCAAATTTGAAAGAATTCCGGTGAATAATGTCACTAAAATCATCGAAATGCCGAATATCGGGAGGAACCGTTATATGGGGGCTATACCAAAACGTAGACCTACGCGGCCCATTTTCAATACCAAAAGTCCTGCAGACATAATATGCATTTGAGTAAAATTTTATCAATCTATTTCAATTCGTTCGGAAGCTAGAGTGATTTCCACAGACGGGCAGACGGACGGATAAATCGACATAGATTATAGATATATGCTGATCAAGAATATATATACTTTATGGGGTCTAAAATTTGTATTTCGAGGTGTTACAAACGGAATGACAAGGGTATAAAAATACGAAAATTTCTACTAATCCGCGAATATTTGTAATCCCGCCGAAATCACAAAAACACGACAATCTCAGAAATTTAGAATGACCTCTTGGCAAAAAAGAAAAAAATCTGGAAAAATCGGGTAAAAATACTGCAATAAAAATGTGAATATTTTTTATTTTTAAATTTTGTTATATTTTTCGTCACATTTTTTATTCCATAAGATTTTTTCAGTTTAACTTACATTGGATGGCACATTTTGTAATATTTTGTTTACACCCTACAAGTCAATGCGTTGAGAGTATTATAACAGGTAGCATGAATCATCCGATTCTCAGGAAATTTCTCATGAGCATCGGACAATATAGTATAGCGGTTAAAACGGACCACAACTTTTGTGCCATTTTTTTTAAATTTCTATAAGCGCAATAGAGTCACCGGCCAAAAAAAGAAAACTTTTTTGCAGGACTATATGGCATTATTTCAAAAAATTGATTTAGACCTCAGTGTTGTTGGTTATCCCATGGTCGGTCCCGCACGGCTATAATTTAGACCTCAGTGTTGTTGGTTATCACATGGCCCGCACCGCACGTCTATAATTTCGTTTCAACTGAATTGGGCGTAAAACGGCAGTTTGTGCTCGAAGCTGGCAGGAAACATTCTTGCAGACCTATACAACTATACCTCCAGATATTTGGTATTTTGATAATTTGTGTTACACTTTTCAAGGGAATGTTTTAAAAATTTTTGATGACTACTTGTTCGAATGACAGAAAATTGCCTATATACGTCCACGTCTTCGTATAGTCCCCGTACAACGATACTTCCCTATATGATGATTTAAGTGACATGGATCAACAGAATTATTTTAAAGTTGGTGTTTGGTGTTGCCAATAGGTTCTGCGATAGAAACCCACCTACATTGGCATGAAGGTACTGGGGTATTTTTATACCCTACAACACTGTGTTGGGGGTATTATAAGTTTGATTGGGCCAAAAATTATGTAACACCTCGAAATATTGGTTTCCCACATAGGAAAGGATATATGGATCTTCCTATCTCGCCGAGCTGAGTCGATCTAGCTATGTATGTCCGTCCGTCTGTCCATGTTAATTTGTAATCACTCTACAGGACACAACTATGGCCCGATCTTCATGAAATTTAGAATGGAGGTGGGGTTATGGTCAGAATAGAACCCTATTGCTTTTGGAGATGATCGCATAATATTTAGGGGTCGAAATGGAATGGAAAATTTTCCTGATTTTTCAGTTGCTCTACAGGTCGCAATTATAGATCAATCGATGCCGAATTTAGCATGGCGCTAGAGCTTAGGGCTGGACAGAAGTCTTCCAATTTTGGTGGTCATCGGGTAATATTTAGTGGGTGAAATAGACCATAACATTTGTTTTAAATAAAAGTTTCCATAAAACTGCGAATATTTTTAATCCCCGCGAAATAACAAATAGACGAATTGGTCAATCCTGACCATTACGTAGATGCCGATAGTGAATATATCGGATATATATATATATATATATATATATATATATATATATATATATATATATATATATATATATATATATATATCGAAATATATGCAATGTATATATACAAAGGAAGGGGATGTTAGCTAGAATGCTTATATCTCCAGAATGGCTGACAAATGATTATGACAAATTTTGTCAATTTAGAATGGCCTTTTGGCATAAAAATTTAAAATCTAAAAAAATCGCATAAGATATTGTAGCATTTTGTGACATTTTTTTATTTTTTTATATATTTTAATCGCATGCGATTTTTTTTAAATTGACTTATAATATTGAAGTGTTTGTTTTGTAATATTTTTCACCTTACAACACTGGTTGGGTATATTATATACAGATTGCAATTATCGTCCGATCCTTACGAAAATTTTCACAAGGGTAGGGTTAGGCCCGGATGAGCTAGGCCTATTGTTTTCAAAGATATCTGAAATGTATTCGAGTGTTTAAAAGGCCCAAAAAACAGAAAAAATTTCCTGATCATACAATTGAAGCCAGACGACACGTTTAAGAAGAGAGTTAAGGACAGGAAAGAATTGTGGCATTTTGGATGACCACTGGATTATATTTAGCTATAAAATGTACCACAACAACTAACAGCACGACGGAAAAATGCTAAGGTTAATATCTGGTCAGTGCTCCGTGACATAATTTCAAAAGAAAAAAAGAAATCTTCCAAAATGGATTTGGACATAAAGGGGCTTCTAACATATTGTAGTGCTGGGCCGACCATGTGATACCCTACAAGGTCGGCCCAGCACGAGTATATCCTTTGCTTACTTCTTATTATATGTGTCACAATTTTAACAAATGTGTTTCAAATTTGGTATTTAAAGTTGGTACTTTCTATGACTTGTCGAGACAGCTCTTGTTCTTCTTCAGCTGTGATGTTGGCAGATGATCTTTTACTCAGCAATTTTCCATAACTTCTTTCACCACGTCCAAGTGAATACTATTCAGTCTACCTTGATAGACCTGCTGATTTAGAGGCCTATATCCGAACTCGATCTAAGTTTGATAATAATATTATGATGTACCAAGTCTGGACCAAATCGGTTACTCCCCTCGAGAGTTATCGTGCATACGAGCTAGTCAGACACACAAACAGACGGAGTCCAACTATCCTAAAACGGATTTGTGTTATCTCGATAAGGCACGTTTTGGCCATATCAAATTATATATATCCTCTGTAGGTATATGACTGAGGTTATAACAAATTGTTTATAAGTTCCTCATTTTGATTTTGTTGTACATAATGGTGGAGGGAATTAAAAGTTAAAAAAAAAAAATACTCAGGGATTAGTGGCTTTCTGTCGAGTTCACTTTCGTATGGTCTATTCCAATTTATGGTAATATATCATGGTGACGAGTAAAAATTATTAGCATCGACCGAATCTAACTAGGTTCTTACATTTAACTTTGAGGAGGCGTTTGTAGTCAGTTTTTAGTTTGACAAAAATACTCGATGCCATACGTTGGTCGCTCCCACCTATTACAGTTGTGTTCTTTTATTCCAGCATTCCGAAATTACCTACCTCGTCTTGTCAAGTTATCTGGTGACAAACTAAGTTTTTTTTCGGAAGCGACAATTTGACCCAAATTCAAGCGTAACATTGAGTGCATGCAAGTATTTTCCAAATGTATCCGAGACAACCTGGGTGAGAACAAATGGTTAACATTTGTTGTCTTTGTTGTAATTGTTGCTAGCTAGTTGCATTGCTAAATGTGGCTGCATTTTTTCCGATTTTTTGCTTCTAGTTTTTTTTTTTTGTTTTTGGTTGTCAAGCATTTCTCGTTACCAACAGTTGCTAACATTTCAAATGGTTCCTCTTGGCTTCTGTGTGTTTGTTTTTGTTTTCCTCTTTTTTGTGACTTTGGCATATCGTTGATGACAATGTTGTAGTTTATGTTGTCGTTGTTGGGTTTCGTTCACATTGTTTGTATTTTTTTCTATCTCTCTCTCTCGACACGATGACCATTGTCACCTTCAATGGGGTTACATGCTGTTGGACTCAATCTTTTGGCAACCATTAGAGTTCAGTAGCCGAAGGCATTCATTTTGGGGTTTTTCTTTTTTTCTTTTTCTGGTTTGTTGCAACACTTTATGAACTGCAAATTTTTACAGTTTATAAATTTTTTGTTAAAGAACTACACGTGGAAGCAGCAGCAAAGTAATTTGCAATGCTTATTTAATTATAAACCTTAGGGTGGATTATCATTTTTTATTACACCTACGCGAATGCCGGGGGAGGGAGGGAGTGGAGGAGGTTGAATACAAATTTATTGACTGTAATTTTATTTTTTACTCCTCTTTGTGTCCTTTTATAAATAATACCAACAAGCAATTAATTTTATATGTAAATCAGTTCCGTCAACTGTGTATTCCCGTTTTTTTCTTTCTTCGGTGCCGTTTTCATTTCCCCAAAGTTGGTTTTATTTTTGGTTTCCTACCCATCTTCTTTGTATGATTTCACGATAAAATGTTAATTAAAATAACGCCACATCTTTTACTTTGTCCCTTGGCTATTTTAAAGCGCGACACAAAGAACTTGGTTTTTGTCCGTCGCTTTACTCTTTTACTTGCAGCACAAGCAGTAAAGAATTCCAGCTTCAATTAAATAAAAGTTAACTTTTTGTGGTCGAAAATAAGTTACATAATTTTTTTTCGGCCTTTTCTTCCGTTTTTTTTGCCCTATATGGGCACGTTTTATTTATGTCACTAGCTGTTTAATTTTGTGTTTAATAACAGTATGCGTTTTGAACACGATTTGCGCTGTATTGAAATAAAACGTTTGAGGAATGAGTTCAATGACATTATACAATACAGCTGTTGGCTGTTGAAATGCATACAGTTAATACAGTTATGAATTATTTATTGATGATTTGACATTGTTACGATACAAACGCTCTGGGATGAAACCGAATTAATTTTGACGATACAAAACTGCGAGAAATGTTTTTTATACCCTCTGTCATAAGGGTACAAAGGGTATACATCATTTGATACGGCCAAAACATGCCTAATCGAAATAACGGCTTTAGACGCTAGGCTTTTTTGACTAAATCCATTTCAGTACATTTGGAGTCGATCTAAGGGTATCCATCCGTCCGTCCGTGTGTTTGTCTCACTGGCTCCATCAGCAAGATAACTCTCGAAAGGAGTATCCGATTCGATCCAAACTTGGTACACTATAATATTATTGTCAAACTTAGGTCGAGTTCGGAGATGGAACATTTCGGTCCACTCCTTCTGGTACACCCCCCCAAAAAAAAGGTCAGAAACAGGAAGGATAGTCCGATTTTGCTCCAACTTTGCCAATCCTAATGTTTGCATCAGTGCTAGGTGGGGTGTGAAAATTGACAATATCGGTCCCCTCCCACAAAGAATCAAAATTTAGATTAATTATAATTCTTATAAAATTTGAAATGAGATTCGATTGTCTTCAAATTTTACATGTAATATTGCTGAAAACATTGTATACCTAAAATTTCAAGATTCAATGGAATATTAATCGAAACATTACAAATAGTGTAGAAGTTACCTTCACAAAATTTTCCTCTCTATTTAGGTTACTTTGGATGTAGCTCCTAGATATATCTTAGCTCGATTTGCCTTTTATTCTGCGCCAAACGTGTAATAATCCCAATGGTTCAGATAAAGCTATAGCTGCCATATATAGGTTTCATTCGATTTTTTGTATGAGTCCCTCATGATGTTTGGTATGATGTTCTTGATAAAATTTGGCAGAGATCGGTTCAGATTTGGATATAGATCCATATATCCAACTTCCATATATATGTTTAATCCGATTTGGTGTTTAAGTCACTCACATTCGTAATAGGCATTCCAAGAGAATGATGTTTAGTATCTTATAGAGCTCGGAAACACCTTTGTAAATTTTATCGAGATCGACTAAGATTTGGATATAGCTTCCATATATATCCACGTCTTCGTATAACCCCCATATAACAGTACCCCCCTTTTTCGGTATTTTGGTGACTTAAGCGACATCATTCACCAGAAATGTTTCAAATTTTGTATTTGAAGTTCGTAATGAATACTACAGCCTATGACAGAAAATTGTCATATAGCCCCTATAATGGTACCTCCGGATATTCCGTACTTTGATGATTTTAGCGACATTATTCACCGAAATTGTTTCAAGTTTGGTATTTGAAGTTCGCAATGGGTACTACAGCCTAAGACAGAAAATTGTCTGTGCAGGTCCACGTCTTCACATAACCCCTATATACGGTACCTCTCTATATTCCGTATTTTGATGAATTTAGCTGCAGTATTCACCGAATTTTTGTATTCAAGTTTCGCATTTGAATATTGCAATGGTTTTTTATTTTTTTGAAAATTGCCACAATCGTTCCGAATGGTGGAAATAGTCAAAAAATCTTAAGCCAAATGTTGATAGATGCTATTGTCTACTTCAAATATTTTATTTTTGTTACGTGAGCTCTATTAAATATGTATAGTGGTGTAGGGTATCATATAGTCGGCCTCACCTGACTTTTGATTTTTCCTTTTCGGGTTATGTCTTGCGAGATTTTCTCTTGTTATTATCTTTTGTGTTACATGTGAACTGCACCGGACATTTTCATGTTGACATCCTATTTAAAATGCCAAATATTGAAGACTAGTACATTCTCTGCCATTGCTCCTTATTATTGACAGGCATTATAAACTTTGTAAATATTTATTTACAGGAACAACAACTATTTGACGGACAAATATTTAAGTTATGAAAATCATTCATAATGTTTTCCAGCATAGAATGAAATTTCATAAAATATTGGACATTGATTGGGAATATCAATATAAATTGTTAGGCATTTGACCATTGCAAATGGGAAAGGAAAATATTTCATATATTTTGAAATATTTCAGAGAAATTATTTGAAAATTATAATTATTTTGTCAATTTCATCATCATCATCATCATCATTCAGAGACGACATTGCCAATAATAATTGCTAGACATGGCCTTCCCATGAATGTTGGATTCGAGCAAATACCTTTAAAATTTACATTAGAATTTGCTTTTGTCATTTATCCTCTCCTCTGCGCCCATGCAGCAATGAGAATGTAATTTAAATTCTTTAACTTTGATATGGGTCTAATGAGAATGCTAAAAATTAATTACTTTTAGTTGAAAATAATCGTTGGCCAGGGTGCGTAAAAGGGTAACAGAAATTACGGCAAATGCAAATTAACAACAAAATAAATTGTTTTTTTTTTTTTGTTTGGAAAAGTTGGAATTGTGGGTCCGTCGTCCCGACAACAAAAGCAAGTTTTCTATGAGAATCTAGAAATAGAAATGTACAGAAATGGAATGCAAATAAACAATGGAAATGTTGAAAAACAAAACGCATAACAAGAAATAAGAAGAATGTCCTACATTATTTTTAATCCTAAATAATCGGCTGTTGCCCTAATTTTTTGTTCGCGTTCGTTTTTTTTTTCTTCTTCATTCTTTGGTCCTAATGAAGTCATGCATCAAATGTTCTTGAATTAAAATCTTTGTAATGCGAGAAAAAAAAGGAGAATGTAATGTTGTAAATTTAGAATATTTGTTGTAAATAAACTCAAGGCCTTATTAGAACGGCAAAAGCAAACTAAGATGTAATGAACAATAATTAATCATTTTAAAATTTCAAATTAAATTACAACTGCATTAAATTAGTAATTGGGAATATCATCCCAATTGAAATCAAAAAAAAAAAAAAAAAAAAAAAACAGTAAAGAAAGTCTTCAAGTCGGGCGGGGCCGACTTTATGATACCCTACACCACTTTGCTAATTAAGTAGAGCTCCACATAACAATTAAAAGTTTTTATGGGACAATTCAATCATACACGCTATAATTACAATTATAATTTTAAGTTCAAAGGACTAAATATGTCGAAGCATTTGTATCTTTTAAATTCGGAATTGTATTGCCCATTTGGAGCACAATTAATTTGAAATCGGATAAAAATATATATGGGAGCTATATCCAAATCTGAACCGATCTCGATAAATTTGGCAAAGATATTTCTGAGCTGTATTTGATATATTTCCCTGAATATCGTTGTTACGGAGTGCATATTACGGTTGTGGGCAACAAATTTAACAAATCGGATGAATTATATATAGGAAGCTATAGCTATATCTGAACCGATCTTCACCAAATTTGACATATTACCTTCTAGACTCAATTCGGTCGTAAGTGCCAAATTCCATTCCATTTGGACAAATATTAGACGTTTGGTGCACAATAGAAGGTAAATCGGACGAAGTTATATATGGGAGCTATATCCAAATCTGAACCGATCTCGATAAAATTCAGCAAATGTATTTCTGAGCTGTATTTGATATATTTCCCCAAATATTGTTGTTGCAGAGTGCATATTACGGCGGCGGAGGACAAAAATAACAAATCGGATGAAAAATATATATGGGAGCTATAGCTATATCTGAACCGATTTCGATCAAATTTGGCATACATATTTCCAGGCCTAATTTGGGTGTATATGCAAAATTCCATACAATTCGGGCTGATATTACACGTTTGGTGCAGAATAAAAGGCAAATCGGACGAAGATATATATGGGAGCTATATCTAAATTTTGACCGATTATCTCCAATTTCAATAGGGTTCGTCCTTGAGCCAAACAAAAGATCTTTGCAAAATTTCATCTGGATCGCGCAATAAATGCGACCTGTACTTTGTTTACAAAAATACATGGACAGACGGACGGTCGGACAGACGGACGGTCGGACAGACGGACGGACGGAAATGCATAAATCGACTCAGAATGTGATTCTATGCAGATCATCAAAAGGAACTATGGGTCTATCTCGTTTCCTTCTGCCTGTTACAAACAAATGCACAAAGACATAATATCCTGACCACCTTGTGGTGTAGGGTATAAAAAAAAGCTGGCCGGGCCGAAATTTGAATACCCTCCACCTTTTGGAACGAATTTGGCAATTTTCTAAAAATAAAATTCGTTAAAATGAAAATCTTAAAAATACCAAATGTAGCCGTTATATAAGGGTCTATAGGACGACATGGACCTGCAAAGGTAACTTTTGTCAGAAGCCTTTACAATATTCAAATGCGAAACTTAAAAAACGCAATTTTCTATCATAGGCAATATTCATTCCATTACGAACTTTAAATACCAAATGTGAAACATTTCTGGTAAATAATGCCGCTTAAATCATTAAAATACCGAAAATAGAGAAGGTATTATTATATGGGGGTTATACGAAGACGTGGACCTGAACAGACAATTTTCTGTCATAGGCTGTAATATTCATTACGAACTTCAAATGCCAAATTTGAAGTAGTTCCGCTAAAATCATGAAAATACCGATTATCGGCAGGTGCCGTTATATGGGGGTTAAACGAAAACGTGGACCGACATGGCCCATTTACGAACTTAACCTGCTTATCTCAATTCGTTCAAAAGATAGCGTGATTACAATAGAAAGACAGACAGACATCGCTGTCTGGTCTTAGAATTTTACGCTGATCCAGAATATATATACTTTGTAGGGTCTATTATGAATATGTCGAGGAGTTTCAAATGGAATGACAAAGTTAATATACCCTTCATAGAATGGTGGAGTGTATAAAAACCATTATTATTGATGATAATATCAAAAAATATTCTCAAAGATACCACAATTATGAAAACATTCCCAAAGAAATCTACTATCATAAGAAGTCCTTTTAAAAACATTCCCAAAAAGATCCGCTACTATAAGAAGTTATTCGAAGAATGTTCAAAATATCACGGAAACAGTTACTCTTTTAACAATATTTATAGTCCTTCAAACAGTGTTCTTATATAATCCACGGTCATATAGATATTTTTAAAACATTCAAAATATATATATTTTATAAAATTTACAAGTATATATCATCTTTCAAAGAATGTTTTTAAAAATACATTCTCATATCTACGATGGTCTTTTTTATTTTTTTCCTCAGCCATGTCGATAGTATTCATAAACAATAAGATTTGCGAATATGCAATTAAAGTATCACCGCAGACATAATTAGAGTTTACGTCTGCGCCCCCTTTAAGCTACAAAATGTTTCCCGTTATTGTTTACAAGTTCGTATAACAGCTAAAAAACAAACATCAACACAGCTAACCAAACAGAAGTAACCAGAGTATCAACATTGAGCCGCGAAAAGCAACACCACCCCACCCACAGCTATTAGAAGCTATAAGATAGTGTTGATATCGAAATTACTTTTGCTATTCACCAGGTAGTGGTGCAGTACAGAAAGTTGTGGTAATGGGAATTTAAATTTACATATACGATATGGGACAAATACACTTTGGGGCAATAATAGAACTATATATACCTTACAACGCTATGTGTGTGGTTAATGAAGAGAGAGAGAGAGGTAGTAAACAAGAGAAATTTCAAAATTTTCCGTACAAAATTCAAATTTACAAAGAACTCGATTGATAAAAACTTTTTAATTAAAAGTTACGTTGAAGAAGTTTGAAACCCTTAACTCTACATTTAGACCCTGAATATACGACATGAAAATGAAGCGATGTAGAGGAGTTCATTCCGAATATCTGGACTTTATAAGCAAAAATAATCTCAGACTTTGGAATTTTATGAATTTTCTGACAATTGTTCGCTCGATTTGAGGGAAATTGCAAATAAAAGGGTTCACTGGACAGAAACGAAGAATGAAGTGGAGTCGATGCTGAGCATAAATGAAAGGTCTCGAGGAGTATTTTCCGAATATATTGGCCTTATAGGCAAAAATAATTTCAGACTTAGGGATTTTTTAAATTTTCTGACAAATGATCGCTCATTTTGAAGGGAATTGCAGATAAAAGGGTCCACTGAACAGAAACGGTTTTGAAGCGGTTTTGAGACTTGACATAGATGAAAGGTCTCGAGGAGTAGTTTTCGAATATATGGACCTTATAGACAAGAAGACTTTCAGACTTAGGAATACATATTTCGAATTTTCTGACAAATGATCGCTTGATTCAAAATTGAAACTGGAGGTGGTGATATGGTCAGAATAGAATCCTATTGTTTTTGTAATCGGCCAAAACCAGAACAATTTCCTGATTTTGCTGTTGCTCTATAGGCCACAATAATTATAAATTTGGAGTTTAGAGCTTGGCAGAAACCTATCAGTTTGTTCGATCATCGGAAAATATTTAGCGGGAAAAACGGGAATAACTTTTGCGTCAAAAAAAAAAAAAAAAAAATTAATAAATAAATAAATAAATAAAAAATCCACTAAACCGCGAATTTTTCTAATCCCTGCCAAATCACATATGTATACATACATTAAAAGGTCACTTCTGAACATTACAGTTATGCTGATAGCCAAGATATGGGATATATAGCATAATAGGTGCAATACACAGGGTGAGAGGACAATTCTGCAACAAAGATCAGACTGCTGTCATTTCTAAGCCGCTCGTCCGACATCTGTTAAAATTATTCCAGTGACAGATCATTATATTTTATGACAGCACAGTTTGAGAATTTTGGCGAGAATTTTCCAGAAAAAAAGTTATTCGTAATGGAATTCAAGCGTGATAGTGTGATTTCTTTATTATTGGCTGGAAAACCACAAGTGGCTATCGTTAGAGCATTCCAACATTTAAATGTGAATAAATCTTTTGTGTCTCGTACCATCGCTCGTTACCGTGATACTGGTATCGTAGCCCGACGTCAAGGAAGTGGACGGAAGAAAACAGCAAAATCAGCAGAAATGGTTTGAAAAGTAAAGAAGCGACTTTGTAAATGAAATGAGCTCGGGGTAAGCCATTGAAATTCCAAAAAGTGCAAGAACTTACACCGCAAAAGAAATAAAATAGACCAAAAGAGCTTTGCCGAAAGTGGCAAACTACCGAATTTGGTTTTCTCCGATGAGAAAACATTCGTTGTCCAGCAGTTTGTAAACAAACAAAATGATCGTGTTCACTTGCCAAAGAGGTCAGCTGAAAAAGTGCACCTTCGGTTGGCCACCAGAACTCAACCCCCTTCCATGCTGATGGTGTGGGCCGCTATAACAGCCGATGATCGCTCTCCCCTCGTATTACTCGACCGTGGCATCAGAATAAATTCCGAAAATTATCACAAAAATATTCTGGAGGAGGATCCTCGCTTTATTGCCAGCGCACAATGGTCACCAAAATCTCCGGACTATTGTGCCTAAAGTATTTTGGAAAGCAAGGTTGACATTAAAAAAATACCAAAGTGTCGATCACCTCAAGCAAGCGCTTCGCCGGGAATGGCCAAAATACCGCAGACCAACATTCTGGCAGCGTGTGACGGTTTCATTGGCCGTTTGAAGACCATAATGACCAATTCGAACAAATCTAAACTTAATCTACAATTTTATGATATTTTCGCCATTTTTGCTTTCATTCAAACAATTAAAAAAATGTAAAAATTATGGCGTTTGACTTTGGTGCAGGTTTTTTATCTCACCCTGTATATGTCAAGAAATATATCTTAGTGATTCTGCTTATAAGACAAGAAACGCTGGACTGATTTTTAAAATTCTCATAAATGGAATGGTAACTTGCCAGAAAAGGATAAACTCTTAGAAAATCGCGTAAAAATATAAGTGCGAATATTTTTTGTTACATTTTTTATATTGCATGCGATTTTTTCAATTTGACGTATAATTTTGAATTGTACATTTTCTAAAATCTTACCGTCAGCAACACTATGAATTGACGGTATACAGATCGAAATAATCGTCCGATACTCTAACAAATTTGCATGGAAGTAGGGCTTTGGTCAGAATTAACGTCTAATGTTTTTGAAGAGGTACATTTAGGAAAATGGACCAAAAAAGGTACAATTTTCCTAATTTTGCAGTCGCTCTACAGGTCATAATTAAAAATCGTTCGGCATGGAATTTTCAGTAACACATCTTTCCACACCATATGTAAATCATTCTCCCCACAACTTATTTTCCCCAACCTCGTTCCACCAATACGCCCTTTTGCCAATATATGCCCATGGAATTGTTGTCTGAGGTGTAATCGGTTTTAACACAAACGACACCTTTTTTCGAAACTCCACAACCAAACAAATGCCAACGATAAAAAAGTAAATCTCTAAAACTAAAAAACAAATATTGATTCAATAACGTGCAGAAAACTGGGACATTTAGGCAAACAAACCAATAAATAGAACAGAAAATCGAAAATAACAACAAGAGCAGCAAAAGCAGACCACAAGACCTCAACCAACGACGCCGATGAGGATACCAAAAACATTTGCAGGTAAACAAACAACCCAACAAATGCTTTCAGGTGATTTCACCGGCAGACAGACAAAGTACGACAACCCACAATATTACACCACCATCGGCGACAGCTTTGTCCTGAAATTGACAATCTTATGTGGGATGAGGACATTTAGCCAGAGTTGAAACACATGAACCTCAATTCAGACCACAGCCATACGTCTGCCAGAGTGACATCTAATGATTGCTGCCGCATACAAATAATAAAATTTATTTTTTGTCCGATCTTTTGTCATGTTAAGACCATTGACAACAACAGCCTCACCAAAAGCCATTTCAATCTCTGGAAACCATCAGCCTTTGTGGTCATGGCTTTTGAATTTCTCAACCTCCGGCCGTAGCAGCAGTGCGGCTTAAAATCTGTTACGAGGGAGTTTAATATAAATCTGCCTTCTTTGCAATTCCACCACAAAAAAAGAGTGGTGTCGTCGTTATGCTTGACTTTTGGCTGGTTGTTCAATCAACCGCAAAATGCCAAAAAAAGAGAAGAAACACTTTTTTCAAAGTTTTATTTTTCTCTCTCCCTGTTATTTGTGTAATACTTGACAATGTGTTGAGAAATATACTAAGTCCGTCATTCGGTTTGTTACACTTTTAAATGAAATCTTCATAATTCCTCAAGTACAGTTTGTATAATAATTCCGAATATAATTCCACGTTTTCGTATAGCCCCCATATAAAGGTACCTCAGGATATTCGGTATTTTAATGGTTTTAGTCACATTTTTTACGGATTTGTCCAAAAATTGGCGTTGGTAGTTTATAATGGGTTCTAACTCCGGTGGAGGAACATTTCATATATACAGGGTGAGAAAAAAAAATACAACAAAGTCCAACACCATAGTATTTACATTTTTTTTTAATTTACTTTTGGCACGAATTATGGTCTTCAAACGGCTAATGAAACCGTCACATGCTGCCCGCATATTGCTCTGCGGTATTTTGGCTTATTCCCGGCGAAGCGCTTGCTTTAGGTGATCGACACTTTGGTATTTTTATACCCTCCACCTTGGAAAGCAGGGTGTATTAACTTTGTCATTCCGTTTGTAACATCCTTAAATATTCGTCAGCATAAAATTCTAAGTCGATTTAACGATGTCCGTCTGACTGTTGAAATCACAATACAGCCCACATTATTTGACGTAGAGCGCCAAAATTTAGCAGAGCTATTTGCATTGTGTCTAGGATGGTTGGTATTGAAAATGAGATATATCGGTCCACGTTCTGGTATAGTCCCCATATAACGGTACCTCCCGATATTCGCTATTTTGATGATGTATGCCACATTTGTTCACGGATTTGTCTGGAAATTGGTATTTGTAGGTCATAACGGGTCCCTGAGCGTGTGGCAAAACATTGCATGTATAGGTCCACGTTGTGGTATAGCCCCCATATAAAGGTACCTACCGATATTCGGTATTTTAGTTTTTTTTGCCACATTTTTTCACGGATTTGTCTGAAAATTGGTATTTGTAGGTAACAATGGGTTCCAGCTCCGGTGGCGAAACATTGCATGCATGGGTCCATGATTTGATATAGCCCCCATATAACGGTACATCCCGATATTCGGTATTTTGATGGTTTTTGCCACATTTTTTCACTGATTTGTCAAAAAATTGGTGTTTGTGGGTCATAATGGGTCCTAGTTCGTGTAGCGAAACATTGTAATTATAGGTCCACGTTTTGGTATAGCCCCCATATAACGGTACCTCCCGATATTCGGTAATTTAATGGTTTTTGCCACATTTCTTCTAATGTTTCTTTTATCCTAAGGTGGAGGGTATTAAAAGTTTGGCCCGGCCGCACTTAATGTTTTTTTACTTGTTTAGTGCCAACCTTGCTTTCCAAAATACTCCAGACACAATAGTCAAACGGGTTGGTATCCGGAGATTTTGGTGGCCATTGTGCTCTAAAAATGAAGCGAGGAACCTCATTTTGTAACCATTCTTGGGTGGTGCGTGGTGAATGCTATGGTTCTGAGTCATGTTTGAATGTCCAAGATCTGCGACCAAAATGTTTAATACACTCTCCAGAATATTTTCGCGGAATTTATTCTGATGCCACGGTCGATTAATACGAGCGGAGAGCGACCATCGGCTGTTATGGCGGCCCACACCATCACCATGGCCGGCGCTTAAGTTCTGGTGGCCAACCGAAGGTGTACATTTTTAGCTGACCTCTTTGGCAAGTAAACACGATCATTTTGTGTTTTTACAAATTGCTGGACAGCGAATGTTTTCTCATCGGAGAAAACCAAATTCGGCAGTTCACCACTTTCAGCCAAGCGAAGCAACTCTTTACCTCTTTTGAGTTTATTTTCTTTCCGTTGCGGTGCAAGTTCTTGCACATTTTTAAATTTAAATGGCTTTACTCCGAGCTCATTTTTCAATATTTGATGAATGGATTATTGCGATATGTTCAGATCACGAGCCATTGGACACTGCGACGGGGGTTTTGATTAAGTCGCTTCTTTACTTTTCGAACCATTTCTGCCGAGACGTCGGGCTACTACCAGTATCACGGTAACGAGCGATTGTACGAGACACCAAAGATTTATTCACATTTAAATGCTGGAGTGCTCTAACGATAGTCACTTGTTGTTTTCAGGCAAAATATAAAGAAACCACTATCACGCTTGAATTCCATCACGAATAACTTTTTTTCTGAAAAATGTATTTGTATCCTTGTAAAGAATATAATGAGCTATCATTGGAATAATTTTAACAGCTGTCGGACGAGTGGTGTGGAAATGACAGCAGTCTGAAGTTGGTTGCAGGTTTTTCATCTCACACAGTGTATATATGGAACTACCTATTTCGCCGAACTGAGTCGATCCATTCGGTCGTCTGTCCATGTTAACTTGGACGTCAGGCTACTGGTCGCAATTATGGCTCGATCCTCACGAAATTAAAAATGGAGGTGTGAATAAAAGCCTATTGTTTTTGAAGATGTTCGCAAAATATTTGGAAGTTGAAGTCAGCAAAAGACAGAAAACATTCGTGATTTTGCTGTTGCTCTGCAACCCACAATTATAAACCAATAGACGTGGAATTTAGCATGGAGTTAGCGTGTATGGCTGGGCAGAAGCCAATATTTGGACTGTGTTCCGAGAATATTTAGTGGGTAGAGTAAACCATAACTTGTAAGTCATAAAATACGAAAATTTCCAGTAAAACCCGAATATTTTTAATCCCGACCGCATAACAAATACATTAAAGGGTCACTTCTGACCACTGCAGTATTGCTAATAGCTAAGATATCGGATATGTAGCAAAATATACCTTATTTGTTCTGCTTATAAGTCAAGAACCTCTGGACTGATTTTTACAATGTTTATCAATTTGGAATGGTCTTTTGCCAGAAAAGGCTTGAAATGTATAAAATCTGAAAAAATCACATGGACCAAAAAATAAAAATTTCCCTGATTTTGCAGTCGCTCTACAGGTCAAAATTGGAAACAAATCGACACGGAATTTTGCATGAGAAGAGAGTTAAGGACAGGGCAGAATCTAGCATTTTTGATGACCGTTGGATTGTATTTAGCTGTAAAATGGATTTTAATTTTCGCGTGAAATTGTTTTGAGTACCTTACAACACGACGGAGTGCCTAAATATTGGACAAATTTGGGCAGGGTATGACTTTATTTCAAAAACGAAATCTTCCAAATTTGGGCATATGGGGGCTTCCAACATTCCAACGGAATGACAAAGTTAGGGTATCCTAGGTGAAGGGTATAAAAATTGTATTCCTTTTTCTGCATAAAATCTCTGAAGTGCATAAAAAATTCGTCGCATGCAAACTCCAAACAATATCTATACATATCTTCGTTCTCCCTTGTTCTCTTTTGTGCCTGCTATCCTAATGGCGGTAAACAAGATTTCTAGCTGTGGATTTGTTTCACTTTGACTGGAGCAAAAATCAATTGAAGGTAAATAAACTCCAATTAAATTTTTTCCCATCGCCAACTGCTGTTGTTGTGGTAAAGTGTTGTGCTGCTCTGCATGCTCGCTAGCTTGCTTCACAGACGTTGCAAACGGTTATTGTAACACCTGTAGCAGAGAAGAAATAAAAATAAATACAACAAAAGAAAACACTAACATTTGAAATTCTTAGCCACAAGGCTGGCAGACTGGCAACCATGTAGAAAGAGATTATGTGTGAGCTTATTTTTTTTTTTTTTGGAAAATGGTCTCTTGGGATAGGATCTCAATTCGTTTTTGAAAATACTAAAATCTTGGTGTGAAGCTATGAGATTTTGGAAGCTTCCTCCAATTGAATTGGATTTGTAGGCGAATTGATTTTTTATCGTTTTGCTGGAGGTTCGTGTGTGTCTGTCATTATTGATAGTGACAGACTTCGTGGAAATGTTTAAATAATTTCTTGCCAAAGGTATTTTAATAGAGTTTGTCTTTCCGTTGTGCAAGTCTAAGATAATTGTATTGCGTTAAAAATACATTTTCTGCTTCAATTGTTGAGTTTAGATGCCGTAACTAATGGAATTACCATTTGAAAACCCAATTTGGAAAAAATATTTGTGTAAAACTAGCATAACAGGCATGACATCTAGTTATCAAATTAAATAATTGATGCACTGATGACGTTCGAGAATATTGAAAATATTTTCGACGAGTTCAAGCTCTTCATTACATTTTATAGGATCCATCACGTATCTCTGCCATAAGATTCTTAAATAAATTGAGGTAACTTTTTGTGGACCTCAGTACGATGTTCTAATTTTTATTGATGCACACCAGGAGTAAATAAGTTATGAGACATATTTATTATTGTATTGGATAATCACATCTAAATTTTATTATTTTTAATATGTAAATAATTCCTCATTTCACATAAATGTTTTCTGTTTCTTTCCAGGTACGTGGATTTCTTACTTTATTTCAACAAATATATTACGTAACTCTAATGGTAAATTGGGTCTTGTTTAGTTAATTATACTATACTAAAACAAGTAAAAAAGCAGTAAGTTCGGCCGGGTCGAACTTGGAATACCATCCACAATTTGGAACGAATTTGAAAATTTTCGAAAAAGATAACATTCGCCAAAAATTCTGTTAATATTTTAAAAATACCGAATATAGCCGTTCAATTAGGGCATGTACGACGTGCACATACATAGGCATTGTTTGTCACAAGCCATTAACCAGATTAAAATTCAAAATTTAAAATAAACGGTGAATAATGTAGCCAAAATCATCAAAATACCGTACATAGGGAGGTACCGTTACATAGGAGCTATACGAAGACGTGGACTTGCGCAGACAATTTTCTGTCTCAGGCTGTAGTATCCATTTCGAACTTTAAACACCAAATTTGAAACAATTCCGGTGAATAATGTCGCTAAAATCATCAAAATACCGAATATCGGGAGGTACCGTTATATGAGGGCTATACGAAGTCGTGGATCTGCATGGGCAATTTTCTGTCACAGATGGTAGTACTCATCAGGAACTTCAAATTCCAATTTTGAAACAATTCTGGTGAATAATGTCGCTAAAATCATCAAAATATCGAATATCGGGAGGTACCGTTATATGGGGGCTATATGAAAACGTGGACCTACATGGCCCATTTACGAACTTAACCTGCCTACTTACAAAATAGACATGTGTGCGAAATTTTAGCCTTCTATCTCAATTTGTTCGAAAGATAGCGTGATTACAACAGACAGGCAGACGGACAAACAGACAGACAGACGGACAAACAGACAGAGAGACGGACAAACAGACAGACAGACGGACATAGCTAAATCGTCTTAGAATTTTACGCTGATCAAGAATATATATACTTTGTTGGGTCTAAGATCATTATTTCGATGAGTTACAAACGGAATGACAAATTAAAACATATCAAATCAAAATTAAAACATATCAGTCTATGGAGAAGGTTCCGAAGAAATGGGACAATATTGTCTATTTCGTATAGGGCCTTAGTAAATACGATATAAATATTGCGACATGCCATGTTTTGACTATATTGGTTACTTCCTTAACTTTATTTCAGATATGTGATAAGTTTTAGAAAATATTAAAATGATGTAGAAGATACAGGGTGAGATAAAAAAAACTACAAAAATTCTTATAATTTTTCCATTTTTTTTTTAAATTTTATTGAGTGAAAGCAAAAAAATGTCGGAAATAGCTTCAAATTTTAGAATAAGTTTAAATTTTTTCGAATTGGTAACCTTTGGCCTTTAATCGGACAATGAAACCGTCACACGCAGCCCGAATGTTGCTCTGCTGTATTTTGGTCCATTCCCGGCGAAGCGCTTGATTGAGGTGATCGGGACGTTGGTATTTTTTAGTGCCAACCTTGCTTTCCAAAAATACTCCAGACACAATAGTCTAACGAATTGGTATCCGTAGATTTTGGTGGCCATTGTGCTCTGGAAATGAAGCGAGGAACCTAATATTGTAACCATTCTTGTGTGGCGCGTGCTGAGTGCGATGGTGATGAGTCCTGTTGGAATGTCCAAGGTCTGCGGCCAAAATGTTTGCATGCCCAAGGCTTTAATACACCCTCTAGAATATTTTCGTGGCATTTATTCTGTTGCAGAGAGCGACCATCGGTTGTTATGGCGGCCCACACCATCGAACCATTTTTGCTGATGTTGCTGTTTTCTTCCGTCCACTTCCTTGATGTCGGGCTACGCTACCAGTATCACAGTAACGACCGATGGTACTACACACAAAAGTTTTATTCACATTTAAATTCTGGAGTGCTCTAACGATAGTCACTTGTGGTTTTCTAGTCAAATTCCATCACGAATAACTTTTTTCTGAAAAATTATCATCAAAATGCTTTTGTACGCTTGTAAACAATATAATAAGCTGTCACTGGAATAATTTTAACAGCTGTCGAAGGAGTGGTTTAGAAATGACAGCAGTCTGATGTTGGTTGCAGTTTTTTCATCTCACCCTGAAATCGACAGAAGTATTCCATTTTCATGCTTCATCTAATACAAAAAAAATATTCGTGTAGGCAAAATTACAATAGAATCGAACATTGATAACCAATTTTATACGAAATCATAAATTCCATATTCATATCTTGTTTTTGGTTATATTTAGATATAGCAAATTGTATAGCATTGCCGACTTTTTTCGAAGGTTATGACAGATAAAAATATTGACAATTATGAATCTTCACAACAGATCTTGCGTTAGAAAAAATGTTGGTATGTTGGAAATTTGAAGAGAGTTGGATGTTTGTCAAATTCGTGAACCCTATTTGGGGGGATGGGGATCTAACAGATCTTAAGTTAATGAAAATATTGAGATGCACCAAATCTGGATGAAATCGGATGTTAATTTAGCGTTTTCATGGGTATTCAAAATATTGTCCCTTTGTGGAGAGGTACCAGAAGGAGAGGACCGATATGTCCTATCTTCACAGTCCATCTTGTGTTAGTAGAAATAATGGGAAGTGAGAAATATGAGGTGAATCGGATGCTTATTTCAGATTTTACGATAGTTTTAGTTGTTCAAAACTCTCATCATTTGTGAGGGAGGTACCAGAAGGAATGGCACGATCTCTACCATCTTTGTCATCTATATCTTGTGTTGATAGAAATATTAAGATGTGCCAAGTTTGAATGGAATGGGATGTTAATTTAGTGTATTATGAGCTTCATGGGTTTTCAAAATTGACCCTTTGTGGGGGAGGTACCAGAAAGAGTGGACCGATATATTCCATCTTCCCACCAGACCTTGGGTTAATAAAAATATTGCAATGTATGTTATTTGAAGACAATCGGACTTTTATGTGACATTTGATAATTATTCAAAATTTTGGAAGTTGTACTTGATGGAATGGACCGATGTCGTCTATTTTTATACCCTACACCACAAGGTGGTCAGGGTATTATGTCTTTGTGCATTTGTTTGTAACAGGCAAAAGGAAACGAGATAGACCCATAGTTCCTTTTGATGATCTGCATAGAATCACTTTCTGAGTTGATTTATGCATGTCAGTCCGTCTGTTCGTCCGTCCGTCCGTCTGTCCATGTATTTTTGTGAACAAAATGCAGGTCGCATTTTTTATCCGATTGAGATGAAATTTTGCAAACAACATTTGTTTGGCCCAAGGACGAACCCTATTGAAATTGGAGATAATCGGTAAAAATTTAGATATAGCTTCCATATATATCTTCGTCCGATTTGCCTTTTATTGTGCACCAAACGTGTAATATCAGCCCGAATAGTATGGAATTTTGCACATGCAACCAAATTAGGCCTAAAAATAAGCATGCCAAATTTGATGGAAATCGGTTCAGATATAGCTATAGCTCCCATATATATTGTTCATCCGATTTGTTATTTTTGTCCTCCGCAGCCGTAATATGCACTCTGCAACAACAATATTTGGGGAAATATATCAAATGCAGCTCAGAAATACCTTTGCTAAATTTTATCGAGATCGGTTCAGATTTGGATATAGCTCCCATATATAACTTCGTCCGATTTACCTTTTATTGTGCATCAAACGTCTAATATTTGCCCAAATGGGATGGAATTTGGCACATACGACCGAATTGAGTCTAGAAGGTAGTATGCAAAATTTGGTGAAGATCGGTTCAGATATAGCTATAGCTCCCATATATATTGTTCATCCGATTTGTTGTATTTGTTACCCACAGCCGTAATATGCACTCCGTAACAACGATATTCAGGGAAATATGTCAAATACAGCTCAGAAATATCTTTGCTAAATTTTATCGAGATCGGTTCAGATTTGGATTTAGCTCCATATATATCTTTATCTGATTTAGAATTAATTTTGCACCAAATGGGCAATACAAGTCCGAATTTAAAAGATACAAATGCTTCGGCGTATTTAGTCCTTTAAATTTTAAATTATAATTATAATCATAGCGCGTATGATTGAATTCTCCCATAAAAACTTTTACGCGTTATGTGGAGCTCTACTAAATTAGCAAAGTGGTGTAGGGTTTCATAAAATCGGCCCCGCTCGACTTTAGGACTTTCTTTACTGGTTGCACCTGACCTAGCACTGACCTCAATATTAAAATTTGCAAAGTTGGAGCAAAAACTGATTATCATTTGTCTTTCTGTGCAGTATTTTTTTTAATTTCGACGTTTTGTGGAGGATGTACCAGAGGGAGTGAAGCGATATTGCCCATCTCCGAACTCGATATAAGTTTGATAATAATATTACGATGTACCAAGTTTGGAAAAAATCAGATACTCCATTTGAGAGTTATCTTGCGCATTAGTCAAACAAACAGACCGACGGACGGACATCGTTAGATCGACTCCAAGTGTCCTAAAATGGATTGGTTCAAAGAGATCTAGAATCTAAAACCATTATTTTGATGAGGCACGTTTTGGACGTATCAAATGGTATAGGCCACATGGCTGATGGTTTAAAAAAAATTTTTTTTTTTTTTTTTTTTTTTTTTTTTTTTTTTTTCGATCGGTCCCAACGCCACTCTCACCCGCCCCTGCCGACCGAGGGGGCCACCTCCCAATTACGTAGGGAGCGCGTACACCCCATAGTCCGAACTATGGAGGGTTAGTGTGTTAGGGAAACCAGCTACAGTTATACATCAGCCGGTTGTTTAAATTCACAAATAGAGACAACACGCAGGAAATAAAGCAACATATAACAGATAAGAGTAAAGAATAGAGAATCTGGCAACTACTTGCTTTAATACTAAAGATGTAAAATATTGTGTTTAATGACATGCAAAGGGTCTGTCAATGATATCTCATTATATAATTTGTTGTAGATATCACATAAAGACCTCATAGGATTATAAGTTTCATAATTGGATTTAGCCAAGCAAAGTTTAAGTGGTATGTAATTTCGAGTATTACGAGCAGGAATATTAAAATTTAATTCACCGGTTAAAAACTGTGAATCGATTTCGCCACGCAAAAGTTTTATAATAAATAAAGCTCTTAACATTAAACGTCTCTTTTCCAGTGTCGGAAGATCAATTAGTTTTAGGCGATTCTCATATGGTGGAAGTGTATCATTTGTATCCCATCCTAATCCTCTGAGAGCAAATAAAAGAAATTGGGTTTGTACTGATTCCAATTTAGCAGAATATGTTTTATAAAAAGGACTCCACAATACGCAACCGTATTCTAAAGTGGGCCGAACCAAACTAATAAATAAACGCTTAGTCACATAAGGATCGTCAAATTCTCTTGACCATCTTTTTATAAAACCCAGCAATGACTTGGCTTTATTTACACATGAATCAATATGCAAATTAAAACGCAATTTATTGTCTAAAATTACACCAAGATCAACGAATGAGTCTACATTGTCCAATTTATAAGAACCAATGAGGTAATCACTTTTAAAATGTTGTGTTCTAAACAAAGACAGTTTTTTACATTTCTTGAGATTTAGCGTCATACCATTAGCACTGCACCAATTAACAAGGCAGTAGATATCATGTTGCAAGTTAAGGGAACTAATGTGAGAGTCCATATTACAAAAAAGTTTGACATCATCAGCAAACATTAGGATCTTAGAGTAACGTATAACCGTTGGAAGGTCATTTAGATACAATACAAAAAGTAGAGGACCTAAATGGCTACCCTGGGGGACACCAGAGTACACAGTTATCTGTTTAGAAAGAACATTATTGAAAGAAACTCTCTGTGTACGCCCTTGCAAATAAGATGATATCCATGATAAAAATAATGTTGCGAAACCCATTTTGTCAAGTTTATGTAATAATAATGTGTGAACCACTTTGTCAAAAGCCTTACTGAAATCAGTATATATAATATCAGTTTGGCATTTTATTGAAAACCCCTTGTGTACATAACATATAAGTTCTAATAAATTAGTTACAGTTGACCTACCCTTTACAAATCCATGTTGGTAAGGCGATATTATAGACGAAACAAAGTGCGTTAGTCTACGCGAGACTAAAAACTCAAACAATTTCGGTATTGCACTTAATTTTGCAATACCCCTATAATTTTCGACGACACTTCTATTATCAGCTTTATGCAAAGGAATAATAAAACTAGATCGCCATACTTGAGGAAAATAACCAGATGTCAAAGAATAATTAAATATAGTGGTTAGAGGTAAATAAAGCTCATATGCACATGACTTTAAAATGTAAGCAGGTACTCCATCAGGACCAGGGGAATTACTACTTTTTAACGATAGAAGACCATTTAAAACCTCCTTCTCAGACAGAATAATTTGGGGGAAATAATTTAATCTACTAATATTATAAGCATAATTGTCATTATGATTGGATGAAGGCTTAGAATAAGTATTTTGAAAGAAGTCAGCAAACAAATTTGCTATTCCAAGGTGGTCCCCTGATTCCCTGCAACCAAGTTTCATGCTACTGGGAAATTCACGGACTTTACGTTTTGAATTTACAAATTTATAAAAGCTTTTAGGACTCTTCTGAAAGTTATTTTTCATTTTTCTTAAATAAATCGAATAAGATTTTAAATTTTCAATGTTATATTTACTTCGAGCTTGTGAATATTTTGTATAATTTAAAGTGGTATTACATTCTTTAAATTTTTTAAATAACCTACTTTTTATGTTGCGCAAGCGTCTAAGATGAGGGGTAAACCAAACTGGTCCTGAGTCAGGATAGAACTTCAATAATGGAACTGATATAGTTAACGCATTTTTAAGTACGCTATAAAAATTTGAAATTTGCAATTCAATGCCACCTTCATGAGACCAACTTGAATTGGACAATATAGAACGAAGGAGATCAATATTAGTCTTAGAAAAATTTAATTTGTGAGGCTTAGTTTGTGGTTTTGCATAATTTGTTTTAATATTAAGTTCAAAGTCTATGACAAGTGTTGGGTGATATTTATCTTCCGGTTCTACAAAAGGTGAACATTTACTTAATGAAGTATTAACGGATGAAGAAAACACTAAGTCTAATATTTTACCTTTAAAATTATAAATATTATTGATTTGAAATAGACCTAGGTCAAAAATATTTTGCCAAAAATTTTCCATGTCGTTAGACCTTACTGTTGACGAAACAGGTACATAATGTGCCGTGTCATCATCAAGGATCCACGATGTATTTGGTAAGTTAAAATCTCCAAGACAAATTAATTCAGAATTTGGCGAGTGAATATGTGAAACGTGTTTAATTAATTCAGAATGTTTTAAATAAATGTTTGAATCAGAATTTGGAGGAATATACGAACATGTTATGTAAATAGTTTGGTTAATGTAAGATAATTTCACACATACAAATTCAACATCTTGACTATCAGTAAGCATAACACGCTCAGAGGAAATGGAATTGTGAACTGCTATGAGTACACCTCCACCAACTTTATTTAATCTATCATTTCTAAAAAGTTGGTATTGATCGGATAAGATTTCAGTATCACGGATATCCGGTTTAAGCCAAGTTTCTGTAAAAACGAGAATTTTAAGATCTGATTCAAAAGACTTTAAATATGTATTTTTAAGTTTAGTGTTTAGGCCTCTAACGTTTTGATAAAGCAAAGATATATATTTATTTAGTTTTTTGGGATATTCGAATCAGAAGGTAGCGTTATTGGTTTTACAAAATTTCGCCTTTTTCTAAATTCAAATTCTTTTACCAATGTACCGTCTGGCCAAAAAGAATCTTTTAACATTAGATCATACAATTTAGAATGAACCGTTATTTTAAATGATGATAAATCTCGTGGTATAGATGAGTTAAATTTCAAAATGTTATAATCATTATCAAGAACATTTTGAATTTTGGACTTGATATAATTACTAATGTTATCTACAGAAGTACTAGGATGTAGTCTAGAAACAAATATACTTTTTCTGGGAGCAACTACAATTAAATCGTTATTACTTGTAGAAGGAGCATTTTCTGGAGCACATATGGTTATTGAAGGCGGAATCTGTGGATTATTAGGGGTAACTTCTGAAGATTGGACTTCAACCGGAGTCTTTACACTAGGACTCGAAGCTGTTAAAGGATTTAGATTAGACATTACAGATGAGTATAGCGCCGGAGGCGCGAGTTGATTCTCTGTGTGTAAAGTTCCCAGGTTTTTGCGTGGCGGAGCCACAGATGGTGAATTTAAAGTTATTAAATTTTCACCAGAAGCAATTGCCGAGGACTTTTTACGTTTTGGAGAACCATCAACATACTCAAAGTTCATAAAAAGCTTTTCAAAATTTTCAAGCCTTGTGTGAACTGCGTTGAAGTCCTTCTTCATGGCAGCTATTTCAATTTTAGACTCTTTGAAAAGACGATAAAAGTCAACTTCTAGAGACCTACAATTGATACATGCCCAACGAAGCCCATTTTTACGATCAGTTATTAAGTCAAAATGTCTACCGGTAAATCCTGCACATTTTAAATGACCATGTTTGTCACATAGCCAGCAGGTTAATACTCTTTCGTTTAGGTTTGTTATGTTACATTTGTAAACACACTCCATTTTAGTTGTGCCTTAAGTTATGCTTTACAGGTAAGAAGTTATTTAAAGAAGATTATTATAAATTTACGTAGATGCCGAAAAGTATGCTTTAATTTCAATAATTAAAACCAAATTTTAATTGTTGTTTTCAAACTGTATAAGGCAGTACTAACAACAATGAATACCAAACTGTATAACACAAACGTCACAACAAAGCAAAGCAAGACAAAACAATAAGTAATATTGTATATTTGGGACCCCTACTTAGGATGCGTTGCAATGTAAACCTTCACAACGACGATACGCGTGTCTTCAATTTTCGAACGCTTTCCGTCGTTCCTTGAAAAAAAAAAAATACTTTAACCAACAAAACTTCGAAATTCAACTTTCCGTACAATACAGGAAAACTCTAACATTTTCTTCAAAGTATTGCATTTAATATCAAATTTATTTTTTCAATTCATTTTTATACATTATTTGTATTTAAATGATATTCCATATTTCTACTTATTTTCATTGTGTTTTAAATGTGAACGAGAAAAAAAAAATAACATACCCACCTCATGGACATTTAGACAGCTGTTGTTGTTTTTGTATCTATTGCTGCTACTCTTTGCTGCAAGCTAAAACCTTGCCGATCGATAGAGGAAGAGGATGAATGTAGTAAGGCCATTGCAATAGCAATCGAGATATGGTTGGCCTTCATGCTGCATTTGAATGATATCTGCTGATGTTCAGTTGAGATAGGAAAACTTTTTCATATTTGATTTTCGTAGCGTTTTTTTGTTGTAATTTTACAAGTTTGTGTTGTTGTTAATGTTTTCTTAAGATATGCAGATGTTCAATTGTTCTATTGTAGGTTTTTCTTTGGGTTTCGTTTTTTTTCTCTCCTTGAGTTTTTAGTTAAAAGCCATTACCATAGATTTCCAGTTGCCGTAGATACTGTCGGTGCGGAAAGAGCATAAAAAGAGATATTTTGTTAGGAAAGATGGCGAGCTTATGGATAGATATGAAGGCCTTCCTTCGGTTGTCCGAGTTAAAGTTTTTTATGCATTTTTCATTTTTTTGTTTGGTTTTGTCTTCGAAAGTAAAGTTTAAATGCAAGCGAAATTTTGGTTTCACGTTATAGCGTATTATTTGTAATTTTTTATTTTGGAAAAAAAATTTCTAACATCAAAGATGCAGGAATTTTCAAATAAAAGAAATGCGCCAGAAAATCTGCTGGACTGATATTGGAATTTTTAAAAGAGGTGCATATGGAAGAAGCCGTATTTTTCACAATGTTACCAGACCCAGCTGTCTCCTAGGGAAAGACCTGTCAGTCTTCTATAAAAAGATCTGCCAGTCTTCTATGAAAAAAACCGGTCAGTCTCCTATGGAAAGTCCTATCAGTCTTATATGGGAAGACCAATCGGTCTTTAATGAGAAGACCCATTGGTCTTCTATGAGACTATCAAATGGGCTTCTGCAAAGAGATCCATCAGTCTGCTCTTCTATGAGAAGAGAAGACCTTCTGCTCTTCTATGAGAAGACCTTCTGCTCTTCTATGAGAAGAGAAGACCATCTGCTCTTCTATGAGAAGAGAAGACCTTCTGCTCTTCTATGAGAAGAGAAGACCTTCTGCTCTTCTATGAGAAGAGAAGACCTTCTGCTCTTCTATCAGAAGAGAAGACCTTCTGCTCTTCTATCAGAAGAGAAGACCTTCTGCTCTTCTATGATAAGAGAAGACCTTCCTTCGGCTCTTCTATGAGAAGACCTTCGGCTCTTCTATGAGAAGACTTTCTGCTCTTCTATGAGAAGACCTTCTGCTATTCTATGAGAAGACCTTCTGCTATTCTATGAGAAGACCTTCTGCTCTTCTATGAAAAGACCTTCTGCTCTTCTATGAGAGGCCTTCTGCTCTTCTATGAAAAGACCTTCTGCTCTTCTATGAGAGGCCTTCTGCTCTTCTATGAGAAGACCTTCTGTTCTTCTATGAGAAGACCTTCTACTCTTCTAAGAGAAGACCTTCTGGTCGTCGATGAGAAGACCTTCTGGTCTTCTATGAGAAGACCTTCTGCTCTTCTATGAGAAGACCTTCTGCTCTTCTATGAGAAGACCTTCTGCTATTCTATGAGAAAACCTTCTGCTTTTCTATTAGAAAACCCACTGGCCTATTATGAGAAGACTCATCGGCTATGAGAAGAGTTACTGGTCTTCTATGAGAATATCTACTGGTCTTCTATGAGACGACCCAGTTGACTTTGATCCTCTGTGAGACGACCCATTGGTATTCTATGGGAAGACCTATTGGTTAAAAAAAAAACAAAAAAAAAAAAAAAAAAAACAAAAAAAAAACATCGTCGTCTATGAGACGAAGATCCATTTGTCTTCTATGAGAAAAACCATCTGTCTTCTATGAGAAGACCTTCTATTAGCAGACGCAGAGACCTTCTATTAGAAAACCTTTCAGCCTTCTATGAGAAGACCTTCTATTAGAAGTCCCATCGTCCTTCTATTAGAAGACCCTTCAGTCTTCTATTAGAAGACCCTTCTATTTTCGATGAAGAGAAAACTCCTGTTTCTTCCTTCTACGAGGAGAACCGTCGGCCTTCTATAAGAATACACATCGGTCTTCTATGAGAAGACCCACCCGTCTTCTATGAGAAGTTCCATCGGTCTTCTATTAGAGACCCATCGGGTCATCAAAAGGCCCTTCAATCTTCTATGAAGAGAAAACTCCTCGGTCTTCCTTCTAAGAGAAAGCCTATCGGTCTTCTATGAGAAGACCCATTTGTCTTCTATGATAGGACTAATAGGCCTTCCCATGGGTCTTCTATGAGGAAACCTTCTATTAGAAGACCCTTCAGTCTTCTATTGCAATAACCTTTAATCTTCTATAAAGAGAAAACTCCTGCTTCTTCCTTCTGCGAGAAGATCCATCGGTATTATATGAGAAGACCCATCGCCCTCCCATGGAAAGGCCTATTAAAATAACCATTGCATTTTTTTGACTGCTTCTTCTTTGTAGTGATTTTTATGTTTGGTTCCTTGCCTTTGTGTTAATAATTTTCTTCCTTCCTTGTCCTTGAATATCCTACGTTTAAGATTATTGTCAAATATTTATCCCATAAAATAACTTTTTAATTGTTTGTTGGTGCTCTTCTACCAGTTTAAGTATTTCCCTATGAAAATTTATTAATTCGAAACACCATCAGAGGTAATATTTCAAAAATATTCCCCAGCATATACCGGTCTGTGCCCAAATGCACCCACCACCAGAGTCACATAAAACCATAATAAAGTGGCAGTAAAATTTATTTTGAATTTTTTTCGATACAACATTTAGGACAGCATATCACTCTCAAGTGTAAATATAATATTACGCCAGTGCTCAAATTTTGTTGGTTGCAATGGTCTTCTGGTATTTTTGGGGTGGAAGGGGGGTAGGGATGTGTCAACAATAATTCAATTTTATTTAAAAGAAACAAAAAAAAAAAATGAAGAAAACAAAATTTATATACCTTGGCTATTTTATGATCAAGTGTAATAAAATTAAAAATTTTCAGTACGTTGTAGGTGGGGGGAAGGAAAGGAAGACAGGCAGTGTCAAACCAGGACAAATTGCTAGAAAGAATGTTGGCAACAACAACAAAACAATTGTCCTGTGGAGAATTAACAGAAACAGAATTTTTTACAAGACACAACACAACGTCAAAATTTATTGGTTTCTTTCTATTAAAGCTGAATAAAACAGCAGGAGTTGTAAAAAACCAATTTAAAGAACAATTCAAATTGTAAGGCGAAAGAAATTTGTCAATACATTTTAATAGAAATTTTGTTTTATTTGATGAAATTATTTGGCAAAATTGATTTCAAAAGGAAAGACATGTAAACAATTGAAAGATTTTATTTGTTTTCTTAATTTTATTAAAAATGGATATTTTTTTTAAAGGCAAGTGGAAAAAATTGTTGCTCCCCTCCCCTATTTCTGTATATCGTCCCTTCAGAATTTTTGTGCGACCAGTCGTTTTTGTTTTCTTTGGGGATTGTTTTTGACATGTTGTTACCCGAAACAGAGCAAGGAGGTGAGAGCGAGACCCTGCAACTTACAGCACACTATGTGTGGTGGTGTGAATGGAACACTAGCCATTGGTCATGGCTACCAATGGCATTTTTGTTTAATTTTCACTTTTTTTTTGTTTGATAAATTTGCCAGTGCATGAAGTGGACCAACACCATTGAGAATAAATGAAAAGAAAACAATGTTTTTAATAAAAATTAAAAATGCCAAAAATAATAATAAAAACAATCAACTAAAATATTAAACAATGATGTGGTTGCTATATTCAGGGGGATCAGGAGAATGTGGATAGTTTACATTTAATTAAGCATTAAAAAGTTGTATTACAATGGATATTCTAAGGACAAGTACAATCAAGGGCTTTGTTGAGGATTTCAAGTGCTTATTTTGAAGAAGTACTCGAATGGAGCTTAGTTAAGGGATATTATTTTTTTGGATTATTTTAAGGAAGAGCAAATATGGAACGTAATTGTGGGGTACAATTTTGTATATCTCTATTAAAATTTAGTGAAAGTTTTTTTTTAGCATTATTTAGATCTTCACATTTTTCGATAAAAAGTGGAAAGATTTTGCTCTGAGAAATACGATTGTTATGTTTACTTCCAAGTTCAATATTTAAGCCAGTAAAGAAAATCTTAAAGTCGGGCGGGGCTGACTTTATGATACCCTACACCACTTTGCTAATTTAGTAGAGCTCCACATAACAATTAAAAGTTTTTATGGGAGAATACAATCATACACGCTATGATTATAATTATAGTTTAAAGTTCAAAGGACTAAATATGCCGAAGCATTTGTATCTTTTAAATTCGGAATAATATATCCCATTTGGTGCACAATTAATTTAAATTGGATAAAGATATATATGGGAGCTACATCCAAATCTGAACCGATCTCGATAAAATTTGGCAAAGATATTTCCGAGCTGTATTTGATATATTTCCCTGAATATCGTTGCTACGGAGTGCATATTACGGTTGTGGGTAACAAATATAAAAAATCGAATGAATAATATATATGGAAGCTATAGCTATATCTGAACCGATCTTCACCAAATTTGACATACTAGCTTCTAGACTCAATTCGGTCGTAAGTGCCAAATTCCATCGCATTTGGACAAATATTAGACGCTTGGTGCACAATAAAAGGTAAATCGACGAAGTTATATATGGGAGCTATATCCAAATCTGAACCGATCTCGGTAAAGTTTAGCAAATGTATTTCTGAGCTGTATTTAAAATATTTCCCCAAATATTATTGTTGCAGAGTGCATATTACGGAGGCGGTGGACAAAAATAACAAATCGGATGAACAATATATATGGGAACTATAGCTATATCTGAACCGATTTCGATCAAATTTGGCATTCATATTTTCAGGCCTTATTTGGGTGTATGTGCAAAATTCCATACAATTCGGGCTGATATTACTCGTTTGGTGCACAATAAATGGCAAATTGGACGAAGATATATATGGGAGCTATATCTAAATTTTAACCGATTATCTCTAATTTAATAGGGTTCGTCCTTGGGCCAAACAAATGATCTGTGCAAAATTTCATCTGGATCGGGCAATAACTGCGACCTGTACTTTGTTTACAAAAATACATGGACAGACGGACGGACAGACGGACGGACGGACATGCATAAATCGACTCAGAATGTGATTCTATGCAGATTATCAAAAGGAACTATGCGTCTATCTTGTTTCCTTTTGCCTGTTACAAACAAATGCACAAAGACATAATACCCTGACCACCTTGTGGTGTAGGGTATAAGAAGGCAGCTTCTTCTATTGACTATCTCTTGTGGCCGCAATCTTCTTATAGAAAACAATCAGGTTTTCCAATCGATGTTCTCCAAGAACACCAATATTTATTGTCCTATTACTGGATACTGATAGAAGAAAGCAAAGACCAAACCATTTACTCAGGGAAGGCCAAGAGTCTTCTCATTAAAAATAAAGGGCTCTTCTCATTTAAAAGCAGGGGTCTTGTCATAAAAAGCAAGAGGTCTTCTCACTGATGATCTCACAGACCATTATATGACAAATAAGCAGAGGCTAACGTCAGGTTAGCCGACAAAGTAATACCCTCTGAACTATAATTTTCGGTAATGCTTCTGTATATTAACAAGTAAAAAAGGTGTAAATTCGGTCGGGGCGAACTTTGAATAACCTCCATCACTTGGAACGAAATAGGCAATTACAAAAAAAAAAAAAAAAAAAAAAAAAAACAAATAAAATCCGTTTTAAATTCAGTTCAAATCTTAAAAATTCCGAATGAAGCCGTATGTACAGAGTTACATAAAAAAACTGCAACAAAGTCAAACGCCATCATTTTTACATTTTTTTTTTTTAAATTTTATTGAACGAAAGCAAAAAATATCGGAAATAGCATCAAATTTTAGTTCAAATCTTAAAAATTCCGAATGTAGCCGTATGTACAGGGTTACATAAAATAAGTGAAAAAGCAGTAAGTTCGGCCGGGTCGAACTTTGAATACCCTCCACCATTTGAAACGAATCAGAAAATTTTCAAAAAAATAAAATCCATTAAAAATTCAGTTAAAATCTTTAAAATACCTAATATCGGTAGGTTCCGATATTTGGGGGATATACGATATTGTGGACCTATATAGACAAATCTATATCTGGGGTTAAAGTACTCACAAAGGACTCCTTTTGTAGGTTTTCAGACAACTCCGTTGAAAAATGTGGCTAAAATCATCAAAATACCGAATATCGGGGGGTACCGTTATATGGGGGATATACGATATCGTGGACCTATATAGACTATACTCTTTCAGGGGGTAAAGTGCTCAAAAAGAACTCCTTGTGTGGAATTTCAGACAATTCGATTAAAAAATGCGGCTAAAATCATCAAAATACCGAATATAGGGGATACCGTTATATGGGGGCTATTCGATATTGTCGACCGATGTAGCCCATCTTCGAACTTGACCTGCCTTCAGACAAAAGACAGATCTGTGCAAAATTTTAGCTCCCTATCTTAATTCGTTTTGACTGTAGCGTGATTACAACAGACGGACAGACGGACAGACATGGCTAAATCGTCTTAGAATTTTACGCTGATCAAGAATATATATACTTTGTTGGGTCTAAAATGATTATTTCGATGAGTTACAAACAGAATGATGAAATTAATATACCCTCCATACTATGTATGGTGGAGAGTATAAAAACTGCAACAAAGTCAAATCATTTTTACATTTTTTTTAAAATTTTTTTGAACGAAAGCAAAAAATGTCGGAAGTTGCATCAAGTTTTAGAATAAGTTTAGATTTGTTCGAAATGGCCACCTTTGTCACGAATTATTGTCTTCAAACGGCCAATGAAACCGTCACATGCTGCCCGAATGTTGCTCTGCGATATTTTGGCCCATTCCCGGCGAAGCGCTTGCTTGAGGTGATCGACACCATGGTATTTTTTAGTGCCAACCTTGCTTTCCAAAATACTCCAGACATAATAGTCCAACGGATTGGTATCCGGAAATTTTGGTGGCCATTGTGTGCTAGAAATGAAGCGAGGAACCTCATTTTGTAACCATTCTTGGGTGGCCCGTGCTGAGTGCGATGGTGCTGAGTCCTGTTGGAATGTCCAAGGTCTGCGGGCAAAATGTTTGCGTGCCCAAGACTTTAATACACCCTCCAGAATATTTTCGCGATAATATTCGGCATTTATTCTGATGCCACGGTCGATAAATACGAGCGGAGAGCGATCATGGGCTTTTATGGTGGCCAACACCATGGCAGGCGCTTGAGTTCTGTTGGCCAACCGAAGGTGCACAATTGCAGCCGACCTCTTTGGCAAGTAAACACGATCATTTTGTTTGTTTACAAACTGCTGGACAACGAATGTTTTCTCATCGGAGAAAACCAAATTCGGCAGTTCCCCACTTTCGGCCAAGCTCTTTGAGTCTATTGTCTTTCAGTTGCGGTGTAAGTTCTTGCACGAATGGAATATTGCGATATATACAGCTCACATTTTAACCCAAAGACGACTGATCATAGGGGTCTTCTGGGTCCTTTTTGCCAAAATACATTTATAACACATTGACAAGGGTATTTTAGAATGTCACAATATTCCACACAAAAATGAGCGCCAGAAAATTTCACTAGGGGTCTCAGAGTCACCCATAACTCAAACCTGGACATGAATGCCCAAAAATTTAGAATATTTCCAGTTTATAGGGTTAACATGAACATTTATTTAGGGATTTCGGCGAAGCCTTACATTTTAGGTATATAGTGTCGCTGGCAACATTACCGACAAAAATATGGAGAATATTTCTGCAAAACACCATAACCCTAAAATAAATTTTGGGGTCCTTTTACTAAAATACGCTGAAAAATCATTGAAAACGGGTTTTAAGAAGCCCGAAATATTCCACAAAAATATGCGCCATGAAATTCCACTAGAGGTCATGGAATAACTCAAATCTCGAATCCGCACCTAAACTCTAAAAACTTAGAATATTCCCCGATTTTATGGTTAACATTTTGCTTTGGGATTTCAACGAAACCGAGTATTTTAGGTATATAGTGTTTTGGCAATATTGTTGATACAAATATGGAGTATATTTCTGCAAAACACCTTAACACTAAAATGACTCTTCATAGGGGTCCTTGGGGTCCTTTTACTAATATACGCTGAAAACTCAAAAATATGCGCCATTAAATTCCACTAAGGGTCATGGAATAATTCGAAGCTCGAATCCGTAACTAAACTCTAAAAACTTAGAATATTCTTCGACTTTAGGGTTAATATAAATATTTGCGAGGAGATTTCAACGAAACTAAGCATTTTAGGTATATAGTGTCATTGGCAATATCATTGTTAAAACAAGTAAGCAAAGGCTATAGCCGTGCGGGGCCGGCCATGTGATACCCTACAACACTACAATATGTTCGAAGTCCCTTTATATGAAAATCCATTTTGGAAGATTTCGTTTTTGAAATAATGCCAAAGAGCCCTGCCCAGAGGTTACCCTTAGGTTTTTGGCTCGGAGAATTTGGCCAATATTTACGCATTCCGTCGTATTGTGAAATATTCAAAACAATTGCACACGAAAGTTATGGTCCATTTTACAGCTAAATATAATCCAATGGTCATCCAAAATGCTAGACTTGTTCTCTTTCCTCAACTCTCTTCCGATGCGAAATTCAGTGTCGATTGGTTTTTAATTGTGGCCTATTGAACGACTACAAAATTAGAAAAATTTAAAATTTTTTAGCTATTTAAACTTCTAAAGGCACATCCTAAAAACAATAGGCTTCAATTCCGACCCACCCCCATGCAAAATTTCGTGAGGATCGGACGATAATTGTGACATACCTATAATACCCTCAAAACGTAGTGTTGGGGGGGTGAAAAATGTAGAAAATTTAAAATTAAAAATTGTAAGTCAAATTGAAAAAATCGCATGCGATAAAAAAATATGACAAAAATGGAAAAAAATAAACAAAAGATATAACTTTTTATTGGTATATTATCCCGCGATTTTCTTAGATTTTATCCTTTTCTGGCCAAAGACCATTCCGAATTGATATGAATTGTGAAAATCGGCCCAGCGGTTCTTTATTTATAAGCAGAATAAATAAGATCAATTCTGTTACATATGAATTGAACCTGTTTTGCTATATATCCTATTTCTTGACTATTAGCATCACTGTAATGGTCAGAAGTGATATTTTAATGCACTTGTGATTTGGCTGGGATTAAAAATATTCGCGGTTTAGTGGAAATTTTCCTATTTTCTAACATAAAAGTTAAGGCCTATTTTACACGCTAAATATTCTCCGATGGCCGCTCAAATTGGTAGGTTTCTGCCCAGTCCCAAACTCTAACTTCATGTAAATTTTCGTGTCGATTGGTTCATAATTGTGACCCATAGAGCAACTGCAAAATCAGGAAAATTTTCTGTTTTTGGTCCATTTCAACCCCTAAATATCGTGCGATCATCTCCAAAAACAATAGGATTCTATTCTGACCCTAACCCCACCTCCATTTTCAATTTCGTGAGGATCGGTTCATAATTGCGACATGTAGCTTGATTACAAATTAACATGGACAGACGGACAGACGGACATACATAGCTAGATCGACTCAGCTCGGCGAGATAGGAAGATCCATATATACTTTCCTATATGAGAAACCAATACTTCGAGGTGTTACATAATTTTTGGCCCAATCAAACTTATAATACCCCCAACACATAGTGTTGTAGGGTATAATGACTCTTCATAGGGGTATTTTTGGTTCTTTTTGCAAAAAAAAAAAAAAAAAAAAAAAAAACTTAAACTTAATGTTTCCATAAAATAGATCATCAAATAAAAAAAAAATAATTTTTTATAAATTTAGATTTTTTTTCCCAATTCGCCGCAACTTTTCAACGACCATTAGCTAGTGTGGGTTGTCTCAATATTCAGTTGATAAAGCCTTTTTTGTTGTTAATATTTAAAAAAGGACCAAATCGCTTGATGTTGGAATTATTTTCGAATTATTGCCAGTAACATTACCAAAGACACTATGTATCTAAAATGCAAGGATTTCAGGAAATCTGAATCGGTACAAAATAGTCCCTTACATTTAGATTACTTAGATATGCTAACTTACAAACACCGGTACACGTCTATTCAATTTTTAGTTCTACTGTCCCGATCTACTGGATTTTTTACTCTAAAAAATTTTCAGTGAAAAATTTTTAATAAAGACAAATATGTGATTTAATTGTAAGACGACAACAATTTTTCCATTCAGTTTTGGTTGCAAAATAAATTGAATAAACATTACTGAATATTTGCAAATAGAATTTTCATTCAACTCAATTTAATTTATTAAATATACAATTTCGATTATAAAATCAGTAGCACTTTGTGTAATTATATTTGCTCGCTTGGAAGAAGAAGAAGAAAAAACCCTTTTTGTTCGAATTTTGTGCAAAACCACAAACGGATAATAAGTGCAGAATACGATGGTAATGCTGATGGATGGTGAAGATGAACAAGAAGATGTTATTATTGATTATGTTTGGCTTGTAAAATAATCAGCTTAATGTTATTATCATCTATAATTCGGACAAACTATATATTGCCTGGCCATTGATGGGTTGTTTCTTCCTCTCTTCCACCAATTCCGGCAATCAGATGGTCTGTCTTCCAACAACCAGCTGTGGGTCTGTGGTAACAGCAGAATGCCATTCTCCTATTGTATTCAATTGTCTAGTTGGAAAAACAAAGTATGGATGCTTGTTATCTACGCTTTATGCTCAATCAAAGAGATTTGGGTTAAAAGCTTTTTGCTTACAAAAACAACACACCGAAAAAATAACCCAAAGTGGAACATTCGAGCGACGAGTAAAAAAAACAAACCTAAGTAATTTCAAATTACTTTTGATCAATCAATTCGTTGTTTTTCCTCTCATCCATTTTGAAGTTATCTGTGTGCTGCTATGTCTTCTTCGTTTTCTTATTTTTTAATTTCCATTGTCTTATTTTGACTTTAGTGGATGAGCTTCCACCCCGGCGGCCACTGTAGCATCTTAATCAAGAGCGTTAATTTAATTAGTTTATCATTTGTTGTGTTTTTTTGTTATTGTTGTTGTATTCCGCTAATATCGAGCAGTGGAGTAGTTGTATTGTTTTTTGTTCTTTAAAACTGTATGCTACTCTTAATGGATTAAATTAAGCTAATTGGTCTTCAGAGGAGGGAATTCAGAAGTCTATGACAAAAAAAGAAGAAATAATGTGGTAGCGCAAGAAAAAACAATAACAGAAGAGGAAGAAGAAGGAGAACTATAGAGATATAGATATAACAAATTAATTAGGGGATCTGCAAATTAATTAATACTGTGCCCATTACAAAAACACAAAATTAATCGGATACGCTTCAGATATTAAGTCTAGACAAGGAATCGTTTATCTATAAATGTAATTAATTGGTTTGGCATTTCACTCAAAACAAAAAAGGTTCTTAAGTGTCAGATTAAAGGAGTTTAAATCATATGGGAAATAACAAGTAAAAATACTGTAATTTCGGCCGCGCCGAACTTTGAATACCCTCCACCATTTGGAAGGAATTTGGCAATTTTCAAAACAAAAAAAAATATATAAAATCCGTTACAAATTCTGTAAATTTTAAATAACCGAATGTAGTCATTATATTAGGGTTTATACGACGACGTGGAATTACATAGGCAACTTTTGTCATAAGCCATTACAATATTCAAATGCCAAACTTGAAAAAAAAACAGTCGGTGAATAATGTAGCTAAAATCATAAAAAGGGAGTTTTACCAAAACGTGGACCTGCTCAGACAATTTCTGTCATAGGCTGTAGTATCCATTTCGAACTTCAAATATCAAATTTGAAACAATTTCGGTGAATGATGTCGCTAAAATCATCAAATTGCCGAATATGGGGAGGTGCCGTTACATGGGGGCTATACGAAGGACCTGTAGTGACAATTTTCTGTCATATGCTGCAGTATCCATTACGAACTCAAATACCAAATTTGAAACAATTCCGGTGCATAATGTCGCTAAAATTATCAATATTCCGAAAATCGGAAGATACCATTATATAGGGGCTATACGAAGACGTGGACCTGCACGAACAATTTTCTGTCATAGGCTGTAACATCCATTACGAACTTCAAAGACCGAATTTGAATTTGAATCCGGTGAATAATGTCACTAAAGTCATCAAAATGCCGAATATCGGGAGGTACCGTTATATGGGGGCAATACGAAAACGTGGACCTGCACAGACAATTGTCTGTCTTAGGCTGTGGTATCCATTGCGAACTTGAAATGCCAAATTTGAAACAATTCCGGTGAATAATTTCACTAAAATCATCAAAATGCCGAATATCGGGAGGTACCGTTATATGGGGGCAATACGAAAACGTGGACCTGTACAAACAATTTTCTGTCATAGGCTGTAGTATGTAGCATGACGAACTTCAAATTCCAAATTTGAAAGAATTCCGGTGCATAATGTCGCTAAAATTATCAATATATCGAAAATCGGAAGAATCCCTTATGTGAGGGCTATACGAAAACGTGGACAAACAATTTTCTGTCATAGGCTGTAGTATCCATTGCGAACTTCAAATACCAAATTTGAAACAATTCCGGTGAATAATGTCGCTTAAATCATCATAATACCCAAAATGGGGAGGTACCATTGTATGGGGGCTATACCAAAATGTGGGCCTACATATATATATATATATACTAGCTGGCCCGGTCCGCGTTGCCGGCCCGTACTTTTTGTCTATTATGCATATTTGTCAAAGCATAATTATTCAAAGATATGAATGATATAGGTGTTCGAGTACTGGTCGATTAAAAGGCTTTTTAAATACCTGTACCCATATTTAAGCCGTGGGCTTCAATATTTAAACCGTGGACTTCAAAGGTGTGGATGTGCTATACAAATCTATTAAAATGTATATATCAATCTTATCCCCATTTAAGGGATCAAATTAATTTTTAGTATGGTAAAAATCGTGGACTTGAGGGGGTACTATTATAGGGAAAAAATTCTAAAATTTGTAGATATGTTCAAATTTTTGTGTAAGATTTTCACCCCCAAATACACATTTTTAGCCAAATCCTTTGAAATATGGTAAAATCTGGAGGTACTTTTATATGGGCATTACTCCGAGACATCGACCTATATTGAAAACATTCTTCTAGCCCTTATAATCCAATATGACAAATAGAGACCAAATCAAAAATATAGCAGAACAACAACAACTGAAAAAAATTTCGCGTGATTTAAATGAGTAAAAATAGTTTTATCCACCATATTTTTCATCATAGTATAATTCAATGACGATTCAACAAATATTCGGTCCCGTGCTAATTTCATATATTTGTAATTTGTTCATGTTTCCACAATTTATTTCATATAGATGTATATCCCAAATATACGTTTCCAACCAATATTGTCTTGGGGGTTACAAATCCAATAGAATACAAAATTTTATTTTCTGACTACACATTATATGTGAAAGTGGACTTGGGTATACTCCAATGTGGGGACTTTACTTAAATAAATTCCCATGTGGCAATTATCTGTATGATGGTTCCCTAACCCCTTAGAGACAATGATGCCAAATATGGGCCAAGCAATGAAAAAAGTGGCCAAGACCCCAAAAATAGCTTAAATCATTTGATGGTTATATAAATATGAAATCGGGATGTACCCTTATCGTGAGTTATGATCGATATCATGACCTGCAAAAGTGGTTTAAGGTATCTTGAATGTTTGTGAAGAATTTCTGGAAGGATAGAAATCCTTTTCTTACTAAGAGTCTCATTCGCTCTACTATTTTCCACCCTTTATATTTGGTATTTTACTGATTGTACTCCCAAAGAATTTTGCATTGGACGGATTATTGTTACATGAAAGAAGTAGGTCCACGCTTTGAAATGAGCTCCATTTGGCTTTTTCTGTCATTTTTGGTTGTTTAAATGTGTTCGCATCTTCCATCTGAACCACGATGTCGGCCCTGTAATCGAAAATTAGATGTCAGTTAACATCGTATTTCGCACTTATTTCATTTTTTTTTTTTTTTGGTGAAAAATTGTATATTGTGAAAAATTATTCTTTATTTTGTTCACAAAAAATCCACTGAATTCAATATGATAATACAAATTGAAAAAAATGACAAAAGAATAATAACAAATTGAACAAATCTTCAACCTGTTCGCTGATTTATTACAGCAAATGTTTAAAGACCATTACTATCATTTTAAAATTCGATTCCACTGAAAAATTTTCCGATTTTTTCCCGATTTGAGAATTTTTGCAATGAGATCTCTTTTCCGTGATTTTTTTAGCTATTTTGACAAAGTAATTATTTTTTAATTAATAATTATCTTTCTTTTGGTGTGACCGCGTTAAATTATTTCAATATCATCTATTCCGTTTCGCCACCATATAATTCGGTACTACGCTTCCATGTAACCCGCCATCAATTTCAATTCTCAAGAAATCAAGTCGATTAAATAAATTGGTATTAATATTTGAATACAAAAATAAAATATAAAAAACACTACAAATGTACATTAGAAAAAAGTAAGTCAAAATGGAAAAAAATCATACAAAATAAAACATTACTATTGTACATTTGAAAAGTCAAAATGAAAATGTTAATATATCACATTTTTACGCGATTTTTCTGGATATTATCCTTTTCGGAGAGGAGACAACTCCGAATTTGTGTGAATCGTTAAAATCAGTCCAGCGGTTCTTAAGTTATAAGCGTAGTAACTAACACAACTTACATTTATATATAGACTAGCTGGCCCGGTCCGCGTTGCCGGCCCGTAGTTTTTGTCTATTATGCATATATTCCCAAGCATAATTATTCACAGATATGACTGATATAAGTGTTCACGTACATGTCGATTTAAAGTGTTTTAAAATACCTGTACCCATTTTTAACCAGTGGGCTTCAATATTTAAACCGTGGGCTTCAACAGTGTGGATGTGCTATACAAATCTATTAAAAAGTATATATCAATCTTATCGCCATATAAGGGATCAAATTAATTTTTAATATGGTAAAAATCGTAGCAAAATCTTCCAATCAAATGAGCAGTAATTTGGAATTTGCTGTATTTTGTATACTACATAATTGAGGGCTGAATGATTTAAGAATAGCCAAAGCTAATTACTTTTTTAAACCCATTAGCAACTTAGATTGTGCATTAGAGTCCTCATAAGTCCCCCTAACCATGTCAGTCTGTTTGTCCGCCAAAAGGTGGACTTGAGAGGGTATTATAACATGGATAAAAATTCTAAAATTTGTAGATATGTTGAAATTTTAGTGTAAGATTTTCACCCCCTAATACGCATTATTAGCCAAATTCTTTGAAATGTGGTTAAATTAGGAGGTAGCTTCTTTATATGGACACTACTCCGAAACATCGACCTACATTGAAAACTTTCTTCTACCCCTTATAATCCAAGATGACAAATAGAGGCCAAATCAAAAATATAGCAGAACAATATAACATGTCATAGCATTTCGCGTGATTTAAATAAGTAAAAATAGTTTTATCCACCTCATAATTGCGGGCAGAATGATAAGATGGGAATTAATTTTATTTGCCATTTAAATTGTAAGTTGGAGACCCCTTAAAAGTACGTTTATATATATGAGGGTTAACCCACTGGATTTGGATTTAAATTGTCATATCCATTACTTTTACTTCAAATAAATCCTCTCAAAGTAGGTTAACCCTACAAAAAGTTCTAACGTAAACATGGCATAAAATCCATATTTTCATCATAGGATAATTCAATGATGATTAAACAAATATTCGGTCCCGTGCTACTTTCTTATATTTGTAATTTGTTCATGTTTCCACAATTTATTTCATATGGATGCACATCCCAAATCTATGTTCCCAACCAATATTCTCTTGGGGGTTAAAAATTCAATAGAATACAAAATTTTCTTTTCTGACCACACATTAGATGTGAAAGTGGACTTGGGGATACTCCAATGTGGGGACTTTACTTAAATAAATTCCTATGTGGCAATTATCTGTATGATGGTTCCCTACCCCAGGGTGGCATAAATAAAATTTTTTAACCAAATCAATTGATGAATGTGGTCAATACCAATATGGGCCCTACTCTGAAAATTTCAAATTTTATGCGAAGAGGTTATCTACCCCCTTAGAAACAAAAATGTCAAATAAGGGCCAAAAAATGAAAAAAGTGGCCGGCCAAGACCCCAAAAATAACTTAAATCATAGATGGTTATATAAATATGAAATCGGGTTGTTCCCTTATCCGTGAGTTATGATCGATATAAAGACCTGCAAAAGTGATTTTAGGTATTTTGAATGTTTGGGAAGAAATTCTGGAAGGATATAAAACCTTTTCTTACTAAAAGTCCCATTCGCTCTACTATTTTGCACCTTTTATTTCAATATTGGTATATTACTTATTATTCTCCCAAAGAATTTTGCATTTTGAGCTCTCATTGGACGGATCATTGTCACGCTTTGAAATGAGCCCCATTAAGCCTTTTCGGTCATTTTTGTTTGTTTAAATGTGTTCGCATCTTCCAGCTAACCCACGATGTAGGCCCTGGAGTTGAAAGGTAGATGTCAGTTAACATCCTATTTCGCACTTATTTAATTTTTTAGTGAAAAATTATTCTTTGTTTTGTTCACAAAAAATCCACTGAATTCAATATGATAATACAAATTGAAAAAAAAAAATTGACAAAAAAAAGAATAACAAATTGAAAAAGTCTTCAACTTTTTCGCTGATTTTTTACAGCAAATGTTTTAATATCCTTCCTTACAAAGTTTGTCAATAGAATGTACTATTACTTTAAAATTCAATTCCATTGAAAATGTTTTTTTTGATTTTTGCAATGAGATCTCTTTTTCATGATTTTTCAGCGATTTAGAAAAAGTAATTATCTTTTAACTTTGGTGTGACCGCGTTAAATTATTTCGATATCATCTATTCCGTTTCGCCACCACACAATTCGCTACTACACTTCCATGTAACCCGCCATCAATTTCAGTTCTCAAGAAATCAAGTCAATTAAATAAATTTGTATAAATATTCGAATTCAAAAATAAAATATAAAAAAAACACTACAAATGTGCATTAGAAAAAAGTAAGTCAAAATGGAAAAAAATCATGCAAAATAAAACATTACTATTGTACATTTGAAAAGTCAAAATGAAAATGTTAATATATCACATTTTTACGCGATTTTTCTGGATATTATCCTTTTCGGAGAGTAGACAACTCCGAATTTGTGTGAATCGTTAAAATTAATCCAGCGGTTCTTAAGTTATAAGCGTAGTAACTAACACAACTTACATTTATATAGATATATATATATATATATATATATATATATATATTGAATTTGAATCCGGTGAATAATGTCACTAAAATCATCAAAATGCCGAATATCGGGAGGTACCGTTATATGGGGGCAATACGAAAACGTGGACCTGCACAGACAATTGTCTGTCTTAGGCTGTGGTATCCATTACGAACTTGAAATGCCAAATTTGAAACAATTCCGGTGAATAATTTCACTAAAATCATCAAAATGCCGAATATCGGGAGGTACCGTTATATGGGGGCAATACGAAAACGTGGACCTGTGCAAACAATTTTCTGTCATAGGCTGTAGTATCCATGACGAACTTCAAATTCCAAATTTGAAAGAATTCCGGTGCATAATGTCGCTAAAATTATCAATATATCGAAAATCGGAAGAATCCCTTATATCAGGGCTATACGAAAACGTGGACAAACAATTTTCTGTCATAGGCTGTAGTATCCATTGCGAACTTCAAATACCAAATTTGAAACAATTTCGGTGAATAATGTCGCTTAAATCATCATAATACCCAAAATGGGGAGGTACCATTGTATGGGGGCTATACCAAAATGTGGGCCTACATATATATAAAAAAAATTTTTTTTGGTCTTCTATAACATCCGTTGGTCTTCTATAAGACTACATATTTTTGTTCTTTAAGTGTATATATATTAGTCGCCTTAATTAATTATTGCTGCTACATTTTTAAACTAAAAAAAAATTTTATGTTTTATATTTTCAGGTTAGTTTTCTATTCCTTAATTGAGCTCAGTAAGTTATGTGTTGAAATGCAATTTATATCGAAATATTTATTACTACATAGTATTTAACTGTTAAGTCGCTACTAATTATGTCACATCGTTGTGTGCGGCTTCTTAATGCTGTGGTCAATACTATTTAAAATTGTTTAATACTTGGAATCCTTTGAATTGCATTGGACAGGACGATGCTTGCCAATATCAAGCGCTCGCGCACACTCACGTCACACACACACACACACACCCTGGCCATTGATTGAATATCAATTAATTTTTAATCGAATTTTCGTTTTTAAATGCAATCATAATTTTATGTGTAAATAAATAAAAAAAGGCGAGCAAATATATTTTTGCTCACCTGTATAATTACATGGTACCAGCCAGCCATTCAGCCAGCCAGCCGGTCATTCATTTGCTCCGGTCCTTTCTTCGGTCCATTTTATGGCCGTCAATGAAATCAGTTTAGCCGGCTTTCAAAAAGCATTTTATTCGTTCGCTGGTAATTGTAGATTTTAATTAAAATAAATTGAAATAATTCCCATGGACATTTGCTAAGGCGCTTTTATGGCTGCATTTTAATTGTGAAATTAAGAAGGGCAAAATACTGTTAGCGCTGCGTAACAGAATTGTGTGTAAATTTTAAATCAATGTTTTTTTTTTGAAAATGTTCAGTATTTACTGGTCGATTATTATTATATTATTAATGACGTTTATTTATTACTGGAGAACAATTATGATGTTTACCAGGAGGTAAGCCCGGGAAGTTCATGATTTTCAAAGGAGCCACCTATCCTTGTCAGTTTTCTGATTTGTGTTTGGGGATATTATCCTAAGTAATAACGCCTATGTTTTTATATCCAAAATACGAACACGAGCTCAATACATAAGGACAAAAAAGAAAGGAAAATACAATTTCTTTGGTGTTTTTTTAAATTTTAACAACTGCACCTATAAACTTTTCCTATGTTTGTCCTTGAGAAATATTCCATGATTATCCACGACTAAAGGACTTAGACCTCATAAACGACATTCAAACAAAATACGAGATTATAAATCAGCTATTCCTTAAAAGTATAATCATACAAATCCATAATTATTGCTCTGAAATCCTTTGTAAAAAAATAACTCGAAAATCTTTCTTCCGAATCCATGATTTCCTGACATTAAAAGCCTTACAAAAAAAAGAAAAACTCATATATTTGGTACTAGCAACTGCTCTCTATTTTTTCAGTACCAGTTCGTACCAGTTCGGTAACACTTTATCCATATTCAAGTGTTTTTCTTTGTCGCCAAGGATAATCAAACAAGTAAAAAAACATTAAGTTCGGCCGGGCCAAACTTTTAATACCCTCCACCTTAGGGTAAAAGAAACATTAGAAGAAATGTGGCAAAGACCATTAAAATGCCGAATATCGGGAGGTACCGTTATATGGGGGCTACACCAAAACGTGGACCTATAATTACAATGTTTCGCTACACGAACTAGGACCCACTATGACCCACAAATACCAATTTTTAGACAAATCAGTGAAAAAATGTGGAAAAAACCATCAAAATACCGAATATCGGGAGGTACCGTTATATGTGGGCTATACCAAATCATGGACCCATACATGCAATGTTTCGCCACCGGAGCTGGAAACCATTATGACCCACAAATACCAATTTTTAGACAAATCCGTGAAAAAATGTGACAATAAAACTAAAATACTGAATATCGGGAGGTACCTTTATATGGGGGCTATACCACAAAGTGGACCTATACATGCAATGTTTTGCCACACTTTTAGGGACCCGTTATGACCTACAAATACCAATTTCCAGACTAATCCGTGAAAAAATGTGGCTTAAATCATCAAAATACCGAATATCGGGAGGTACCGTTATATGGGGACTATACCACGACGTGGACCGATATATCTCATTTTCAATACCAACCATCCTAGACACAATACAAATAGCTCTGCTAAATTTTGGCGCTCTACGTCAAATAATGTGGGCTGTATCGTGATTTCAACAGACAGACAGACGGACAGACAGACAGACAGACAGACGGACATCGTTAAATCGACTTAGAATTTTGTGCTGATTATGAATATATATACTTTATGGGGTCTAAGACGAATATTTAAGGATGTTACAAACGGAATGACAAAGTTAATATACCCTCCTTTTCAAGGTGGAGGGTATAAAAATGATTACTTCTTGCTTCAAAAATCCTTCAACCTTTCGTTTTCGAGATTATCGAAGAGCATATTAGTTAAAGCCTTGCACAATGGTTCCACATCCAATTTTTCGGGCCAAAATTATTTCAATGTCATTTCGAACCATATGTAAATTCTAGTAACCAACAGTGATATTGCTTCAGGATTCAAGCTCTATCCATTTACTCAGCGGCAAATTTTCTCAAATGCACAACCTTCTTTCAAACTTATATAGCAACAGTATCCTCCATACCAAATTTCAGAATTCTAGCTATAGATTTGTTCGAATTTTTCGAATTGGTTAATTTTGGCACGATTTATGGCCTTCAAACGGCCAATGAAACCGTCAGACGCTGCCCGAAAGTTGCTATGTGGCATTTTGGCCCATTCCCGGCGAAACGCTTGCTTGAGGTGATCGACTCTTTGGTATTTTTTAGTGCCAACCTTGCATTCCAAAATACTCCAAACACAATAGTCCAACGGAGATTTTGGTGGCCATTGTGTGCTGGAAATGGCGAGGAATCTCATCTTGTAACCATTCTTGGGTGGCGCGTGCTGAGTGCGATGGTGCTGAGTCCTGTTGTTTTCAAACTGCTGGACAACGAATGTTTTCTCATCGGAGAAAACCAAATTCGGCAGTTTACCACTTTCGGCCAAGCGAAACAACTGTTTTGCTCCTTTGAGTCTATTTTCTTTCTGTTGCGATGTAAGTTCTTGCAGTTTTTGGAATTTCAATGGCTTTACCCCGAACTCATTTTTCAATATTTGCCGAATGCAATATTGCGATATGTTCAGCCCATGAGCCATTTTTCGGCCACTGCGAAGCGGGTTTCGATCAAGTCGCTTTTTTGCTTTTCGAACCATCTGTGCTGATGCTACTGTTTTCTTCCGTCCACTTCCTTGACCTCGGGCTACGCTACCAGTACCTCGGTAACGAGCGATGGTACGAGACACAAACGATTTATTCACATCTAAATTCTGAAATGCTCTAACGATAGCCATTTGAGGTTTTCCAGCCAAATATAAAGAAGTCACTCTATTACGCTTGAATTCCATCACGAATAACTTTTTTTCTGGAAAATTCTCACCAAAATGATTTTGTATGCTTGTAAACAATATAATGAGCTGTCACAAGAATAATTTTAACAACTGTAGGACTAGTGGCTTTGAAGTGGCAGCGGTATGAAGTTGGTTTTTTCATCTCACTCTGTATATAGATAATTTAAATTTTTGCTGCCTTTGTGGCCCATATTTATATAATTTTGTATCTTAACTTTTTTCTTCTATTTGAAGTTATTAAGCTTACGTTTAAATTGTTACAAAGCCTTCAACCGGAGCTTTGTCACAATACATTTTTGTTCATCCTACCCATTCTATATTCACACATTTATTCATTCAATGCCTTTGTCGACATTTATATTTCGTTTAACGTTTTTTTCACACAATTATTCCACAGAATATACAACAAACATATTATTTAATGTTTTTTGCTCAAAACGCTTCTGTACATTTTATGTTATTCAAAAAAAGGATTCCTGATACAAAATACAGGGGAGAGAAAAAACATGGCATTGGATAAACATTCCATGCATATTTATACATATGTGTGTATATCTCTATGCACGCATGTTAAACTTTAAACCCGCATTACAAACGGGATGTTTTTTTTTATTGAAACTGCCATAAAAACTCACTTTGATTACGAAAAATAAAAAACAATAAAATAAAATGCGTATTATGGAGATGTGTTGTATTTTCTTTAATATAATATAACCTCCAACGCCGCCACCATCACTGTTCGTGTGCATATTGCTGTTTCTTTTTTTTGCTTGTTTTTTTCCGCCAATTTCCTTTGTGCAATGAAATTGTACACAAAAAGTTTTAATACAAAACTATTGATACGAAATTTATTGTATACAACGAGTTTTAACCAATTTTTCTGCTGATAGTGTCGGTGGTTTTTGTGGAGTTTTTTTTCAGATGTATTAAAAACAATTAAAAGGCAGAGTTGACCGTCTGATACGATTTTTATAGGCGCTGCGTTATGCGTTATGAAAATAATACAAAAGTTTTCAACCGAACTAGGCAAAACGAAATCTAGGACACATATTCGTAGAAGATGGAAGACTAAAGGTATCCTATACGTATAGAAAACTTGCCATAGGTCTTGTGTATGCAGAATAACTTCTACAGGTCTTGTTTAGCCTCTACAGAAGACATCTGGAAGGTCTTCCTCTACAGGATCGTCCAAGTATATACCACTTGTAATATTTTTTCCGTGTAAAGAAGACCTCTCACAAGAAAAACTTCGGTATAAAAATGACCTCTAAAAAGTACTTGACAAGATCTTTTATATAAAAGTCCCGTAAAAAATTCCTCTGCATGCAAGTACACTTTTTGACCTGCTCTGATAGAGGGGCTCAGAAATCGCGCTGTTCTGCAGCAGGAAACTTCAAAGATGTCCTCTTAGTACCAAATACCTCGAGTGTCTTGTCCTCCAGAGGGTCTTCCTCGAAAAGAAAATTGCCAGAAGGGCTTCTGCATTTAGAAGCCCTTTAAAAGATCTTCCCTAGAAGACCTTCAGATTGCCTCCTTCAGAAAATTTCTATGAGTTCCTCTCCAGTAGGCCTGCAAAAGTTATTCTCCATATTGAAGACCTCCAAAAGTCCATTGACGTCTAGAATACTTCTAGCAGGTCTCCAGCATCTTTAAGACCTCTTGATGGTATTCATCATATGGAAGATCCACAGAAAGTCTTCCAGGTACATAATAACACCCGAGTCTCTTCTCCTGCAAAAGGCCTTCTTCATAAAGAAGATCTGCAGACGGCCTTCTCCACATAGAAAATCTTCAAAAGGTCTTCTCCAGAAGACATCTAAAAGGTGTTCATCAGAAAATTTCCATGAGTTCCAGAAGACCTCCAAAAGGACGCATCCGTCTAGAAGTCCTTTAGTGTCTAGAAGTCCTCAAGAAGATCTTCAGGCTCTAGAAGTTCTTCACCGTCTAGAAGAAGTTTTCAGCCTTTTAAAGACTGTTACAAAGTCTTCCCCATCTAGCGTCAATACGACAACCAAAAGCTGTTAAGCCTCTAGAATACCCCGAACCGCACCTTTGAAGGTCTTTAAATTCTAGAAGACCTCTTAAAGTTCCACAACGTCTAGACTACATCTTAAAAATCTTCAGCCTGTAGAAGACCTTTGGAAGTTTTACTCCGTCCAGAAGACCTGTGGTACGTCAACTACCTCTAGAGGGGACCTCTAAATGGTATTCTCCGTCCAAAAGATCTCGTGAAGTTTTTCAGCGTCTAGACGACAATTTTAAAGTCTTCAGTATGTAGAAGACATCTGGAAGGTTTACTCCGTCCTGAAGGCTTCAAGTACCTCCAGAGGGGACCTCTAAATGGTATTCTCCCTCTAAAAGACCTCGAAAAGGTATTCAGCGTCTAAGAGATCTTCATCGTCTAAAAGACCTCTGGAAGGTCTTCCTGGTCTAAAAGAACTCTAGAAGGTCTTCGCCGACTAGTAGGTCTTTCTTGTCTGTGGAAGATCTTTAGCGTATGGAAGACCTATAGAAAGTCTTCAACCTCTAGAAGACCTGCGAAAGGTATTCAGCGTCTAGAGGACAACTAAAAAATGTTCAGCCCTTAGAAGATCCCGGACAGGTATTTCACCGTCTAGGAGACCTACGTCCAAAAGACCTCTTGACGGTTTACTTGCTCCAAAGGGGACTTGTAGCACTTATTCTCCGCCTGAAATACCTCGACCATGTCTCCATCGTCTAGAAGACCTCTAGAAAGTCTTCCCTGTTTCGAAGACCTTAAGAAGATCTTCGCCCTTTAGAAGACGTCTAGTAGGAATTTTCAGAATGAAAGACCTGAAAAGGTTCTCTATTTCTCTTTCTTTGATTTTTATAGATTTTCTGCTACAGCAGTTCCTTCTTCTTCTAAATTTGTCTGTTTAATTTTCCTAAACACTTCCTCTGTTTTAGCCCTCGCTTTGGTTATTAAACATTTAAAAACTTTCAAGTGCCCTTTTTCTATGTTTGCAAACTTCAATGTTGTTGCATGCGACACAATAAACTTACAACATCATGCATTCACTGAAGGGTAAAGGGAGAACACACCCTGACAATACACTTCATTTGCAACAACATTTTTATGGAGAATTGCAATGTTAACTTGCTTCTGGTTGGCTTAAGTTTCACGCTTCAATCTTGGACAGATTCATTGGAACAAATTGCTTATTTTCATTTTCCTAGTAATCGGTTGAAAAGAAAAAAAAAAAATACAACAACAGATATCAGCTATAGAAATGGCAGGAGGACACCAAGAGACACACAGAGAGAGAGAGAGAGAGAGAGAGTGAATGCATTTAAAATTGGATATTGACATTTATGCAAACTATTACAGAATTTTCCATATTTGTCTGTGTGTGTGTATGTTGTGACCTCTTTTTTTTTTTGGTCTTGCTTGCAACATTTCCAATATTTAACAAAAATATGTTGGCTTAAATGGAGGGGGTCCGTTGCAAGAAAAAGGAAAAAATAACATTTCTCTCGAAAAACATAAAACAGCCACTAGAATGATTTCATTTTAGTTTGGCTTGCTCTCCGCTCATTTTTTTTTTTTTTTGTTAACCAACTGATACCACGGAAGTTTGCGGATTTACATATTGGTTGTTGGTTGGTTCAATGGACTGGTTCTGAGGAAAACACACACAAACTTCCAGCTGTACGAACAAGCGTAACAACATTTTTGTAAATCCTTAAACTCTCAAAAAAAAAAAAAAGTTCTCGGGATGTGGTTGTACCACTGATTCATTTCATTTATAAAATAAATGTAAAATGTTAAGTGCTGGGCAGGGGCAGGGGGTCTCGGTGATTTAAATGGAAATCAATAGATAAAAACTGTCATTCGTTGTGATAAAGTTTTCTTTTTTTTTCGGTTTTCCCCTCCACTACATCATGGCTTTCACCGTATCACACAGAGGGAGCGAGAGACAATTGGACCAATAAATGTCCATTTCTGTATTGCTCATTCCGTTATTGTTGTTGCTGCTGTTGTTTTTTTGCCTTGGTGTCATTAATTACAAAATTACATCAGGAATTGGTTTGCATGTGATTTTGAGTGTAAATTTAATAATAAAATATTATCGGAACATTGTAAAAGGGATAAGTTCAATTCAGTCACTGCACTCCACGCCATGCCATGCCACTCCCATCCAGTTCATTGGAAATAAAGTCAAGTCACATCCCATATAAATCATATAAAATTTGTGGTATTTTTGGATTTTCATAGGAAAGAAGAATACCATATATCCTCATTGTATGCGGTTGATGGTTTGGTTGGTTGGTAGGTTTGCTGGCTGGCTGGCTGACTGACTGGGAGGGGGAAGTGTTTTTGAACAAAACTGTCAATAACAATTTATGTGGCCAATAAAATGCAATGTAATTGTATGTGTGCAAATTTGATTTGTTCAATTTTAAACAAATTATTGAATCCAAGAGAAAAAGATTTATATGTGTCAAAGTTTGTGTAATTTTTCTCCAATACCGATTTTAATTTATTTGAAAGAATAAGGGAATATTAAAGCAATTGAAATTACGAAATACTTTGGAAATAATTTATAAAAATGTTGATAAATGGAAGTGAAAAAACAATGGTAGAGAAGATGGGATCCTTTGGATTTTTTCCGGTCCTTAAATGACCTGCTCAACAATTTTTATGTCATTTTTTATTTTATGTAAAAAGAAATGAAAGAAAAGATTCCTGTAGAAAAAGTGGGAGCGATTATAAGAAACTCGCAGCATTTTAATCGAAATCGAATGAATACCTTGAGGTACCGTTATATGGGAGCTATAACAAAACGTAGACCTATACATACAAAGTTTCGCAGAAGTGGAACCCATTATGATATATATATATATATATATATATATATATATATATATATATATATATATATATATATATATATATATATATATATATATATATATATATATATATATATATATATATATATATATATATATATATATATATATATTTTTTTTTTTAAATTTTATTGAATGAAAGCAAAAAATGTCGGAAATAGCATCAAACTTTACAATAAGTTTAGATTTGTTCGAATTGGTCACCTTTGGCACGAATTATGGCCTTCAAACGGCCAATGAAATCAATACACGCTGTCCGAATGTTGCTCTGCGGTATTTCGGCCCATTCCCGGCGAACCGCTTGCTTAAGGTTATCATTCCGTTTGTAACATCCCTAAATATTTGTAGTAGACTATATATATATATATATATATATACACTGGTGGCCAAAACTAAAGCAACTTAAATCGCAAAGACAATAAATGTCCTGTAACTTTTACAAAAATAAACAAATCGTAATTATTTTTCCAGTTTTAAATGAGGGGTTTAATTCACTTTTAAGAAATTAAAAATAAAAATACAAAAATAATTTTGAACGAAAAATAGTATGTGGAAAACTAAAATGACCCAATTTTTGCTTGGTCAAAACTAAAGCAACTTTTGATTTTTTATTTTAAAATAAATAAATTTTGGCTAGTAGTCGATAGCATAACCATTATTTTTGATAGCTGCTGCACACTTACGAGGCATTGAATCTATAACACGCTCAATTTGATCCTTGGGTGAGCTTTCCCAGGCACTCCGAATTCTTTAGAAAATGTAGTGCTTATTTGTTTCCGAATCTCGCTTGATCTTCCTATCTACGATACTCCAAAGGTTTTCTATGGAGTTTAGGTCAGGTAATTGTGCCGGCCATAACAAAACATCAATTTTTGACTCCCGCAACCAATATTTGACAAGAAACAAACAGATCCACAACTTCCTTTATTTTATGGATAGGCCCAAGTCCATAGAAAGAAAAACAGCGCCACGCCATTTTTGACCCCCCTCATGCTTCACTGTACCTTTGCAACACTGCGGCTTGAGTCCTTCATTTTTTGGTCTTCTCACCGTAAAATTTTTCACGTCTGAGCCTTTAATACTAAACGTAGACTTATCCCAGAAATAATGTTTTTTCCATTGAGCTTCATTCCACTTAATATTATCGTTTCCGAAAGCCTTTTTGACTTTTTCAGATATAAATGGTTTTTTGATGTCTTATGGGCATGCAGACCAGGTGCCACTACTCGTCTACGCACTGATCTCGATCTTATATCCAATGATTGCTCTCTCACCAATCCAGTTGAACTCTTAAATATTTGTTTTTTTTTATTCTCTCACAATTTGTGGATCAGTACGGGCTGAAGTTTTTCACGGCCTTCATCCGTTATAGACTGTTACTACTGATCCAGTTTCAAAAAACCGACTTAGTATACAGAAATAATTATGAAATCATATAAATATTTATGAAATATTTCTCGGAAATCATTTTCTGTAATATGTTGTTTTGATAGTCACTGATAATTTGCTGTTTTATTCAGGTACTGTATTTGCTTTTAAAATTTTTTTGGGCAGTACTTAAAAAACGAAAAGAAAAACACATACTGTTGTAAAAAACTTCTCAAAAGGATTTATGACAAGCGAAATTGTCGAAGGTAGCTAAAAGCGATAAATATCACAGTAAAAACAACTGAAATTGCAGCGGTTATATGAATGTACAACAGAGTTGCTTTTGTTTTGTCCAAGCCAAAATCGGGTTAATTGACTTTACCAAACATTATTTTTTATATAAAAATGAATTTTGGCTTTATGTTTTAGGTTTTTAAAAAGTGAATAAAGTACCTAATTTAAAACAAAAAAAACTTTCTCATTTTCTTAATTTTTAAAAAAGTTACAGGGCATTCATTCTCCTTGTAATTTCAGTTGCTTAAGTTTTGGCCACCAGTGTATATAGTCTACTACAAATATTTAGGGATGTTACAAACGAAATGACAAAGTTAATATACCCTCCTTTACACACTGAGATAACAGTAATATACAGGTTGCGGTAAAAATAACTGCAACAAAGTCAAACGCTATAATTTTTAATTTTTTTTAATTAAATTGAATCAAAGCAAAAAATGTCGGAAATAGCATCAAATTTTAGAATAAGTTTAGATTTGTTCGAATTGGTCAACTTTGGCACGAATTATGGCCTTCAAACGGGCAATGAAACCGTCATACGCTGCCCGAATGTTGCTCTGTGGTATTTTCGCCCATTCCCGGCGAAGCGCTTGCTTGAGGCGATCGACACTTTGGTATTTTTTATTGCCAACCTTGCTTTCCAAAATACTCCAGACACAATAGTACAACGGATTTGTATCCGTAGATTTTGGTGGCCACTGTGCGCTGAAAATGAAGCGAGGAACTTCATTTTGTAACCATTCTTGGGTGGCGCGTGCAGAGGGCGATGGTGCTGAGTCCTGTTGGAATGTCCAAGGTCTGCGGCCAAAATGTTTGCGTGCCCAAGACTTTAATAAACGCTCCAGAAATTTTTCCCGATAATATTCGTAATTTATTCGGATGCCACGGTCCATTAACACGAGTGGATAGCGACCATCGGCTGTTATGGGGGCCCACACCATCACCATGGCCGGTGCTTGAGTTCTGGTGGCCAACCGAAGGTGCACATTTTCAGCTGACCTCTTTGGCAAGTTTACAAACTGCTGGACAACGAATGCTTTCTCATCGGAGAAAACCAAATTCGTCGATTCACTACTTTCGGCCAAGCGATTCAACTCTTTAGGTCTTTTGAGTCTGTTTTATTTTTGTTGCGGGGTAAGTTCTTGCACTTTTCGGAATTTCAATGGCTTAATGGAATATTGCGATATGTTCAGCTCACGAGCCATTTGTTTTCTACTGCGACGCGGGTTTCGATCAAGTCGCTTCTTTACTTTTCGAACCATTTCTGCTGATGTTGCTATTTTCTTCCGTCCACTTCCTTGACGTCGGGATACGCTACTAGTATCACGGTAATGAGCGATGGTACGAGACACAAAAGATTTATTCACATTTAAATGCTGGAGTGCTCTAATTTTAAAAGGTGTCGGATGAGTGGCTTAGGAATGACAGCAGTCTGAACGTGGTCGCAGTTTTTTCATCTCACCCAATTTTGCTCCAACTTTGCAAATCCTAATATTTACATCGGTGCTAGGTCAGGTGCAAAATGGATAATTTCGGTCCACTCCATCAAGTACCTCCCCCACAAAGGGTCAAAATTTTGAATAATTGTAACTCTTATAATATGCGATGTATCTACGATTGTCTTCAAATTACACACTTTACAATATCTTTGTTAAACCAATATCTAGAGAAGATGGAATATATCGGTCTACTCCTTCTGGTATCTCCTCCCACATAGAATCAAAATTTTAAAAAATCCATGAAGCTCTTAAAACGCTTAATTAACATCCAATTCCATTCAGACCATTCAATTTTCCTATCCGCACAAGATCTGTTATAATGATGGTAAAGATCGGTTTCCTTTTCGTATCTCCTCCACAAAGGTAAAAGTTTTGAATAATCAAAACGATTAAAAAATCTGATAAAAGCATCCGGTTCTCTTGGGTCACAGAAAAAAGGTCACAATTTTCAATACTTATATCTGTGATAACTTTCGAAACAAGTCAGCGATTCTTTACAACTTTTTATATCTAAATATTTATCCCAACCTGAAACCTGAGATGAGTATGGAGTTTATGATTTCATTTTTTTATGATTTTCGTTTTTTGATTTCTTGTATTTTGCCCAAACCAATATATCTATCTGTATTAGATGAAGTGTGAAAATTGAATACTTCGGTCCACTATATCTGGTACTCTAAGCAGATTTTAACATTTTCTAAAAATTATAACACATCTCATATAAAGTGAAGGAAGCAGTCGATATAGTCCAAACCTGCCACGTCGCAATATTTATATCACATTTATTTAGGTCCAATACGAAATGGGCAGTATTGGCCCATTCTCTCTCTCTATGGAGGGCCAACAGTTTGAATAATCATAACAGAAGTCAAAATATTTTTAAATAATTGATCGTTGGATGGGTGTATACATCTGTCGGCAAAACCATATGTTTTGATATGATTTGTTTTTTTTTTGCTCACAGAAGTCTCCCGCATTTTGTATAAATAAAGTTTTAAGGAAATGAAACATAAATTAACTCAACAGTTCATATTAATAAAACAGACTTTGCTCTGTTGCTCTTTCAAATCCAATTAAGATAGGCTTGCAGTTGGTGTGAAAGTTCTTATAACTGCGAAGAAGGAGTAAAAAAAAATATTATATGTGTAATTGGATTTTTTGTTATTAAAAGTTACCTTTAGTTAAAGGGACTTTCAGTTAAATAATATTTGTAGATTTCATGATAAACGTATTCCAAATTAATATAATCGTTTTAATATTTAAGAACTGAATTTTTGGTACAAACGTATTTGTGAAGAGGACCGATATTTTATTATCAAGATACGAATTCAAATTCCAAATACCTAGCAAAGACAACAAATACTTTAACTATTTTTTGCTCCAAATAGCTATTGATTTTCTCAAAAAAAAAAAAAAAAAAATCACATCTGCTAGTCATTGGGCTGTCAGCAACACAAAATTTAATATTTCATTCATTGTCAGGCAACTTTCATGCACATAAATTTAAATATTGGCATTTATGTCTTCATTACAAAGTTTTATGCCGTTTTAATAGCATGCAAATTTTCGGGCAAACTTTGTGCATAAATCTTAAAAAACAACAAAAACCAACAAACATGAAAAACATACACAGTCCACTTGTGGCATTAACAATAATAATAGTAATTGTGTAATAATTTACGCCTGGCAAGCAATTACGATAATACACCGAGCCACCAAGACACCACCAAGACACCGTTAACTGGCAACAGTTGTGGTCAATAAAATAGTAAAATTGCTCATTAACAGAACACCCCAAAAAGAAAAAAAAAACATTTTGTAATTATCAATAAAATTAATAGGCATTCTATAAATGGCTAGTTAGTGGTAAAAATTAAAATCTTGTTAAGGGCGTTATTGATGGTGGCAGAATATATATATATATAGTCATGTTTTATTTAAAAACAATGCAACCAAATACAACTTAAATTGTATTTAGTGGTTATACCCTACTCTACATAGTGATAAGGGTATTACTAGTAGGTCTTGGTGCACTTGTTTGTAACATGGAGAAGGAAGCGAGATAGACCATGTATTCTTGTGAATAAAAATCAGGTCGCATTTAATATCCGATTGAGATAAAATTTTGCAAACAATATTTGTTTGGCCCAAGGACGTACCCTATTGAAATTGGTGATAATCGGATCAGCTTTAGATATAGCTCCCATATATCTTCTACCGATTACGGCTTAATTGTGTACCAAATGGTTAATATAAGTCTAAATGACCAGTTATTTGGTACATCCCACTGAATTCAGTCTAGAAGCAAATAAATCAAATTTGGTGAAAATTGGTATAGATCTGGCTATAGCTCCCATATATATGTTTCATCCCATTTGAGGGTTTAAGTCCCTCACATGCGTAATATACACTCCAGAAGAATGATATTTGGTACCGGACATCAAATACTGCTCGAAAATACCTCTGTCATTATTTATAGAGATCGGTTCAGATTAGGATATTGCTTCCATATATAGCTTTATCTGATATCAGGTTTATTGTGCACCAAATAGCCAATATCAGGCAAATTATCTGAATTTTGGCAGATCCGACCGAATTCAGTCTAAAAGCAAGTACATTAAATTTGATAAAAATCGGTTCAGATATAGCTATAGCTGTTGTAAGATTTAGAAGATTTTCCATAAGAATTTTAGATTTATTTAATTCTTTGGTTCCTCTTCTATTGAGCTTACGATCTCGTCACTTGGGTAAAAAATGTTTTTTGTCATATAAGTTATGTTTAAAATAACTTCTGGGGAGGATATCCCAGACAAAAAAACAAGGAAACTGATGAGGATTGGTGGCTCTTTCCAAAACCTAGGTATTCCCTGCCTTACCCCCTGCTAAACATTGCCATCGTTCTCCACTAATAAACAAACGGTGTTTTTATAAAAATAAAGCTCCCATATATGTGTTTAAGTCCCTCAAATTCGTAATATGCATTCGACAACAATGAACTTTGGTACCAGATATCTTATAGAGTTCGGAAATACCTCTGCCAAATGTTATAAAGATCGGCTTGGATTTGGATTTGGATATACGTTCCATAAATATCTTCAAACGATTTCGAGTTAATTGTGCACCAAATTACCAACATCTGTAAATAAGTCCTGAATTTTGATACATCCGGCCCATTTCAGTCTAGAAGCAAGTATATCAAATTTGGTGAAAATCGGTTTAGATCTGGCTATAGTTTAAGACCTAACATTCGTAATATGCATTCGACAATAATGATATCTTATACAGCTCGGAAATACCTAAAACAAATTTTATCGAGAACGGCTTAGATTTGGATATAGCTCCCATATATATCCTTAATCCGATTTCAGGTTTTTTGTGGACATAATGGCTAATATCTGCCAAACTGGCATTCATTTCGAGACGTACCTTTCCAATTTGTGCATATCGGCTCTGCTATGTATTTTTTAATATAATCCTCCTCCAAGTCATGTCCTCTATAGCAATCTATAACTGCTCTAAAGCCAAATGTTGATAGGAGGCATCTGCTTGAAATAAATTCTTTGTTACAGGAGCTCTACTAAATATGCATAGTGGTGTAGGGTATCATATAGTCGTCCTCGCCCGACTTTTGACTTTTCCTTACTGGTTTATTTTAATTTCGTGCTTTTAAATTCAAATAATTTTAGCGCCTTCATAAAGAGAGCAAAAGATGCATAATATCTACCATAAAAACACATGGCTCCCAGTAGCTCCAATTCAAAAACTATTTAAAAAATCTATTCCAGCCATCGCCTGAACGTAGAGGCAAGGCAACATAACCCAAATGCATGCTAATAACCATATTCCATTCATAGATGATCCTCATCGTCATATCATTCGCATTAGCAACACCAGCCGCATGAAGTACCAACAACAAGGCACACACAGAAATTTGAATATTTTTCTTGTTGTTTTTGTTCCTTTTTTACTAGCTAACTGCAATAACATCAGCCAGCACCAGTTGCATTCGCAATTCCACTGCTGAAAATTACACAGCAGCTAACAATGGTGGTGTGCTGTTGCCGCTGCCTTTGCTGCTGCTGCTCTCGAGGTGCAAAGTGTTAAGTGCTGTTCGCTGTTCTCCCGAGTACTGCAATTGTAGTGGAGATGCAAGTACCGAAAAACAACAACAACAAAACTACTTAACTATAAAAGTAATTTATAATTTTCATCATAACGACTGCATTGAATAAAAACAATGCAATTTATTTAAAAAAAAAAAAAAAAACAAACAACACAACTGCAAACAATTAGTTTGCCTCCCTGTGTGGCTGAATTTCCACATCGTCATCAATTCATGCATTGCAAAGCCCTAAAAGTTTGTCGACGGCAATATTAGATTCGTTGCGACAGCTGAAAATGTAGCGCACAAAAATTTGCAGGGCAAAATAATTTTAAAATAACAACAAAAAACTTTAAAAGTCTAATGAATGAGGGGAATTCTATTGGTCAATATTGGCCAAATTAAAATTTAGGGTCCATAAAGAATCCTTTAGAGGGATCAATATCTCTACTGACTTCTTCTGTGGAGTCACTGCTTTTTTTGTGAGTCTTATTAATAATTTTTAATAATTAATTTCAACGAGTCCACTCAGACTCCTTTCTTTTCAAACTCCTCTCGAGGAGTCTATTCAGGCTCCTTTAGTTAAATCTATGAAAACTCCTTTCAAGACGGATTAATTTCAAACAGCTTTCAAGGAGGAATCTTTTAAGATTCCTTGCAAGGAGGAGTCTATTCAGACTCCTTTTGGTGAGTCTATTCAAACTCCTGTTGGCGAGTCTATTCAATCTCCTGTTGGCGAGTCTATTCTGAATCTTGTCGTGGAGTTGGTCCGTACACCTGTCCTGGAGCCGGTTCGGACCCTTCATTGTAATCCATTGGGACACATTTCGTATAGTCTATTCACATTCCTTTCGAAGGTTCTATTCAGACTCCTTTGGAGAAGTTTATTGAGACTCTTTTCGAACAGCCTGGGCAACCTCCTTTAAGAGTCTACACAAACTCTTTTAGGAGTCTGTTAAGACTCCTTTCGAGCAGTCTATGCATACTCCTCTTTTAAAAATCATTAAGAGAAGTCTATAAAGACTACTGTTGTGGAGTCTATACAGATTTCTGTTGAGGGGTCTATATAGTCTCCTTCGGGGAGTCTATTCAGACTCATATTGAGGAGTCTATTCAGACTCCTGTCGAGGAGCCTATTCAGACTCTTATCGAGCCCTTGAGACCTCTTTTGAGGAGTCTATTTAGACTTTTGTCGAGAATTCTATTAAGACTCCTGTCGAGGAGCCTATTTAGACTCCTTTCAGGGAGTCTATACAAAATTCTTTGGACCTTTATAAATACTGCTTTAGAAGGGTTCATACAAACTTCATTACATGAATTCATACAGACTCTTTAGAGACAGACATCTTTATAGGAGTCTTTTCAGACTCCTTTAGAGGAGTATTTTCAGTCTCATTTAGAGGAGTTTTTTTCAGACTCCTTTAGAGGAGTATTTTCAGACTCATTTAGAGAAGTTTTTTCAGACTCCTTTAGAGGAGTCTTTTCACACTCCTTAAAAGGAGTCTTTTCAGACCACTTTAGAGGAATCTTTTTAACTCCTTTGCAGGAGTCTTTTTCAAACTCTTTAAAGGAGTCTTTCGTTGCAGACTCCTTCATAAACAACGAGTCTTTTCAGACTCCTTTAGAGAAGTCTTTTCAGATTTCTTTAGAAAAGTATTTTCAAACTCCTTTAAAGGAGTCTTTTTAGATTCCTTTAGAGTTTAAAAGACTGCTTTGCATGAGTCTCTTCAGAATCCTTTCGAGCAGTCTATACCGACTCGACACATGCTTCTTCAGAGGAGTCTAATGAGAATATTATCGAGGACTCTATTCATTACTTTCGAGGAGACTATTCAGAATTCTTTCAAGGAATTTCTGTTCTCCCAAGTACTGCAATTTTGAAACTGCTTTCGATGCATCTAATTGAAGAAGAATTCTTCAGACTTTCTTCGAAGATCTGTATAGATTTTTCACTAAGGGTCTTATCCTTTAAGAGGTCTATGCCGACTTCTTTTGAGTAGTTTATTCTGACCCCTTTAGAGGAATCTTTACCAACTCTGTAAGAGAGTTCTATACGGATCAGTTGAGAGCGGTCTATACAGACTATAGACAAATTCCTTCCATAGGAGGAGGCTACAAACTCTAATTGAAGAGTCTTACCCAACTCTTTTCGTTGAGTATACGTATCCTAATTTCGATTTGTGAGGGGTTCTATAAAATCTCCTTAATGTGAGATTTGTAGGAGTCTAAAATGGAAACTTATAATGTCGTATTTATAAAAAGCTAGAAAGAGTAGTCCAAAGAAGCCTATTACGACTAAAGGAGTGTGTAAAAACTCCTGTATTTAAAGCAGGGTTAGGTAAGAGTAAGCACGCATTCCATTACTGAGCGTAATTTTATCCACACTCACAAACAAGGCCATTTAAAAAAAAAAAATATTCAGAGAGTAACAGAATTGGGAGAACATAAATGTGCGACTCTCCGTCCGGCCCTGATTTCAAGACTCCTTAACACGAGATATAAGAACTTCTTCATATTAAAACATCCCCTTAGAGGGAGCCTATAAAGACTTTTTTAATAACTGTACTGTGGGTGCTAGCAAAAATAATTTACAGGATCTAATAACAACTCTCACTTTGTAGTCGGTAAAAACATCTTCTTCGGAATCTGAAAAGACACAGCTTACTTATGAGTTGATTTCCTCAACTTGTTTCTGGCATCATTCTTTCACAATTGCTATTTCGCCCACCTTCTCTCTCTGCCTTTGCTTCCACTGACATCATGCCCATAGTGTAATGCCCGATAATATCATCGGTTCTTTTGTACTATTCTATTATTAATGAATTCTGTTCATACAAATAACCTGATTAAATTAAGTGGTCAAAGGCCTCTTTCGGCAATGTTAAGCGTTTTGCAGCCATCTCATGCCATGCTATCCACACATGCATTTACTGGAAAATGCGTAGCCGGGTGATGCGGGTGGAGGTCAGGCCAGTCAGATGCCAGTGGCATTGTAAAATATGAATTGTGTTCCACAAAGTTTCAAATACTTGAAAGACAAGAGAGTGTTTGTTTGTTGTAGACTCGTAGACGACATTTCACCCACTTTCGATCGAAGTGTGCAACGAACAGCTTAAAGTGCAAGTGCAGTAGCATTTTGAGGCAACAAATTGACTTTCTCCCCCTTCCTTTGCTTTGAAGTGCTTGCAATTGCCTGAGTCTATATCGTGTGTGTTTCAGCGTGTGGGTGAGTTTGTTATTCTACTCTATGGTTGTTGTTGTTGTTTTGATATTTGAGGGTGATGCTGAAGAAGAAGATGATGATGATAATACAATGATTATAAGAATGAAGATAATAATATCATCAACAGTGGGGGCGGAGGTGAAATTCTTTTGTCTTCAATTGCAGACAACAACAATAGCAACGAATACAACAACAACAATGTAAACATGACAAGTTAATAATAATATTGTCAGTGTAATGCCAGTTTATCTTTGTTTTTGTTGTTGTTGTTGTCGCTGTTGTTCAGATAACAAGTGGTGGAAATTGTGGCTGCTGCATTTGATGATGTTGCCAATGTTGTCATTGTTAAAAGTACTTGATATCCATAAATCTAGTTCGAATATCAGCATCGCATTGTAGGTTAGAAATCTGATACAAGCTCATGTGTGGGTAGAGGGTTATGGGATAGGTATGACATTACGGATTTACGGGAGTCTTCGTAGACTCTTTTGAAGAAGTCTTTATAGACTTCTTTGCTGGAGTTTTTACAGACTCCAATACAGGAGGGAGTCTTTTTAGAATCCGGTGAAGGATTCTCAATGGTCTCCAGGGAATCCTTTTAGATTGCTATAAAGGAGTGTTTGCAGACTCCGTTAAAGTATACTTTCTAGACTCCGTGAAAGGAGTCTGTATAGACTCCGTGAAAGGAGTCTGTATAGACTCCGTGAAAGGAGTCTGTACAGACTCCGTATAGACTCCGTGAAAGGAGTCTGTATAGACTCCGTGAAAGGAGTCTGTATAGACTCCGTGAAAGGAGTCTGTATAGACTCCGTGAAAGGAGTCTGTATAGCCTCCGTGAAAGGAGTCTGTATAGACTCCGTGAAAGGAGTCTGTATAGACTCCGTGAAAGGAGTCTGTATAGACTCCGTGAAAGGAGTCTGTATAGACTCCGTGAAAGGAGTCTGTATAGACTCCGTGAAAGGAGTCTGTATAGACTCCGTGAAAGGAGTCTGTATAGACTCCGTGAAAGGAGTCTGTATAGACTCCGTGAAAGGAGTCTGTATAGACTCCGTGAAAGGAGTCTGTATAGACTCCGTGAAAGGAGTCTGTATAGACTCCGTGAAAGGAGTCTGTATAGACTCCGTGAAAGGAGTCTGTATAGACTCCGTGAAAGGAGTCTGTATAGACTCCGTGAAAGGAGTCTGTATAGACTCCGTGAAGGAGTCTGTATAGACTCCGTGAAAGGAGTCTGTATAGACTCCGTGAAAGGAGTCTGTATAGACTCCGTGAATGGAGTCTGTATAGACTCCGTGAAAGGAGTCTGTATAGACTCCGTGAAAGGAGTCTGTATAGACTCCGTGAAAGGAGTCTGTATAGACTCCGTGAAAGGAGTCTGTATAGACTCCGTGAAAGGAGTCTGTATAGACTCCGTGAAAGGAGTCTGTATAGACTCCGTGAAAGGAGTCTGTATAGACTCCGTGAAAGGAGTCTGTATAGACTCCGTGAAAGGAGTCTGTATAGACTCCGTGAAAGGAGTCTGTATAGACTCCGTGAAAGGAGTCTGTATAGACTCCGTGAAAGGAGTCTGTATAGACTCCGTGAAAGGAGTCTGTATAGACTCCGTGAAAGGAGTCTGTATAGACTCCGTGAAAGGAGTCTGTATAGACTCCGTGAAAGGAGTCTGTATAGACTCCGTGAAAGGAGTCTGTATAGACTCCGTGAAAGGAGTCTGTATAGACTCCGTGAAAGGAGTCTGTATAGACTCCGTGAAAGGAGTCTGTATAGACTCCGTGAAAGGAGTCTGTATAGACTCCGTGAAAGGAGTCTGTATAGACTCCGTGAAAGGAGTCTGTATAGACTCCGTGAAAGGAGTCTGTATAGACTCCGTGAAAGGAGTCTGCATAGACTCCGTGAAAGGAGTGTGTATAGACTCCGTGAAAGGAGTGTGTATAGACTCCGTGAAAGGAGTGTGTATAGACTCCGTGAAAGGAGTGTGTATAGACTCCGTGAAAGGAGTGTGTATAGACTCCGTGAAAGGAGTGTGTATAGACTCCGTGAAAGGAGTCTGTATAGACTCCGTGAAAGGAGTCTGCATAGACTCCGTGAAAGGAGTCTGTATAGACTCTGTGAAAGGAGTCTGCATAGACTCCGTGAAAGGAGTCTGTGTAGACTCCGTGAAAGGAGTCTGTATAGACTCCGTGAAAGGAGTCTGTATAGACTCCGTGAAAGGAGTCTGAATAGACTCCGTGAAAGGAGTCTGAATAGACTCCGTGAAAGGAGTCTGCATAGACTCCGTGGAAGGAGTCTGTATAGACTCCGTGGAAGGAGTCTGTATAGACTCCGTGAAGGGAGTCTGTATAGACTCCGTGAAAGGAGTCTGTATAGACTCCGTGAAAGGAGTCTGCATAGACTCCGTGAAAGGAGTCTGCATAGACTCCGTGAAAGGAGTCTGCATAGACTCCGTGAAAGGAGTCTGCATAGACTCCGTGAAAGGAGTATGTATAGACTCCGTGAAAGGAGTCTGCATAGACTCCGTGAAAGGAGTCTGTATAGACTCCGTGAAAGGAGTCTGTATAGACTCCGTGAAAGGAGTCTGCATAGACTCCGTGAAAGGAGTCTGCATAGACTCCGTGAAAGGAGTGTGTATAGACTCCGTGAAAGGAGTGTGTATAGACTCCGTGAAAGGAGTGTGTATAGACTCCGTGAAAGGAGTGTGTATAGACTCCGTGAAAGGAGTCTGTATAGACTCCGTGAAAGGAGTCTGTATAGACTCCGTGAAAGGAGTCTGTATAGACTCCGTGGAAGGAGTCTGTATAGACTCCGTGAAAGGAGTCTGCATAGACTCCGTGAAAGGAGTCTGTATAGACTCCGTGAAAGGAGTCTGCATAGACTCCGTGAAAGGAGTCTGTATAGACTCCGTGAAAGGAGTCTGTATAGACTCCGTGAAAGGAGTGTGTATAGACTCCGTGAAAGGAGTCTGTATAGACTCCGTGAAAGGAGTCTGTATAGACTCCGTGAAAGGAGTCTGAATAGACTCCGTGGAAGGAGTCTGTATAGACTCCGTGGAAGGAGTCTGTATAGACTCCGTGAAAAGAGTCTGTATAGACTCCGTGAAAGGAGTCTGAATAGACTCCGTGGAAGGAGTCTGTATAGACTCCGTGGAAGGAGTCTGTATAGACTCCGTGAAAGGGATCTGTATGGACTCCGTGAAAGAAGGAGGTCAATGAATCTTTTTTGGACTCTTCTCAAGTAGTCTTGCCAAGGAGTCCAGAGCCATTGTAAGGCTCTGTTTCGACTCCCTCAAAACAAATATTTGCCCCATTTTGCAACACTTGTATAAGTTCTTTCCACATAACCCTCTCTATTGCCAATTACTCGCTGTCTACACACTTTTGTTTGCCAATGTTCAATACGTTGATGGTTTTTGCTTCAATTTGCATTACAGTTATTATGTGAATGTGAATGACTATGACGCTTCAATGAGAATGTGTCATTTAACTGTCGTTGAATTGTGTCGGATTGTGTAGTTGTGTTCAAATGATGGCGAAATAATTATGGAGTGTGTCTGTCAAACAGTCAGTTCGCCAGTCTGTCTGGCCAATATTCATAGCGCCAAACAACCAGTTAGTCAATCATCAATCAGTCTTTTGTTATCCTATCCCTGCGTGTCTGGCAGTCATTCTCCCTATCTTCCGGTTGCATTTTCCAGCTCTTAATTGAATTATATCAAATTAAAGCAATAATTTCATTTAGTTAAATGAAATATGTGAACAAGTTTTGAAATTGTTTTGAGTGTGTAAAAATGTTTAAATTCACCACTTTTCATCAATCATCCTTAATTTTGGTAAATGGAAGAGTATCATTGAAATTCTACAGTAGATGTGGAAGGGGAGGTTTATGAATGTTTGTGAGTATTGTGAGGAAGTAGCAATTCTTCGGAATTCAATTTTCGAATTTATTTTATTGGAACATTTGTGATTTTTGTTTGGCTTAGTTATTCAAGAGGGAGTTTTCATTAAGGTGTATGACATAGAGTATAATGAATTTTTAAAGAAATATTTAAAGTGAAATCTTCGAAAAATCTTCCAGTGACGAAAATTGTAATAAATACTTTAAATTGGGGTTTTCGAACTAAGATGACAATAGTTGAGTTTTATTTTTTTATTTTTTACCTAATCTTTCCCATTTGTACTAATTTCCCATTTTTTTACTTTCAGGTACGTTAATTAATGTCTTTTAAATTGAAAAAGTGTACGGTGAGTGCGTTTTTCCCATATCCATAAAAAAATTATTTATTAAAAAATATTTCAGCAAAAAAAGGTAGAAGCAGAACCAATCGTTAGCGTTTTTTTTTTAGTATTCCGTTGCAAAGTGCAAAATTTTTATGACAGCAGTAAATTACTATTACTCTCCATGAAAATATAATTTACAAATATTTTTAAAAAACAATAGCCGTAACTAATGGCCAAATATAATCTATTATATATATTTTTCGCAATAATAATAGTTAATATTAAAAAGGATTTAATTTATGAATAGTTTGAAAGTGGCATTTCACAGGTCATTGAATATCATTGGAATATACGTAAATTGTAAAGTTGGCGGAATTCGCAATGATATTACCAGTCAAGGGTCAGTTAGGCTAGATATTTATGGGTATAACCCCCTACAGTAACCTTTTCTCTGTATTAATTTCAACTCGGGTGATATGTTCTGCTATTTGGAAAATAAAATGTGCAGCGGGAAACTATGGCATAAAAATTAAAATTATATAAGTCGTAACACATAGCTATTCATATAATAAGTACTGGAGGAAAGCCAGATAAACTGTCTATCAAATCTGCAATAGAAAATATTAAAGACGGAAAATATGAATCTAATTTGCTATTGAGAGACTCAAAAGAGAAGTAGCAAGTAAAAAGCTTTAAGTTCGGCCGGGCCGAACTTTTAATACCCTCCACCATTTGGTAACAATATGGCAATTTCCAAAAAAAAAAAAAAAAATAATAATAAAATCCGTTGAAAATTCTGTTAAAATCTTAAAAATACCGAATGCTTATACGACGACGTAGACCTGCATAGGCAACTTTTTTCATAAGTTAATACAATATTTAAATGCGAAACTTGAAGAAAAATCTGTTTATAATGTAGCTAAAATCATCAAAATACCGAATATCGGGGGTACCGCTATATGGGGGCTATATGAAGATGTGGCTCATTTTTTGACTTAGGATGTAGTATCCATTTCGAACTTCAAATACCACACTTGAAACGATTCCGGTAAATAATGTCGCTAAAATCATCAAAATACCGAATATCGGGGGTACCGTTATATGGGGGCTATATGAAGACCTGGACCTACATGGCTCATTTTTTGACTTAGGATGTAGTATCCATTACGAACTTCAAATACCAAATTTGAAACGATTCCGGTAAATAATGTCGCTAAAATCATCAAAATACCGAATATCGGGGTGTACCGTTATATGGGGGCTATGTGAAGACGTGGACCTATATGGCCCATTTACGAACTTAACCTGCCTGCTTTGTTCGAAAGATAGCGTGATTACAACAGACACACAGACAGACAGACGGACATGGCTAAATCGTCTTAGAATTTTACGCTGATCAAGAATATATATACATTGTTGGGTCTGACATGAGTATTTCGAGGAGTTACAAACGGAATGACAAAATTAATATACCCTCCATAGTATGGTGCAGGGTATAAAAATCGTGGTGGAGAAAACCAAAAGGAATGTGAAAAAAGTATTAAGTGATTGAACGCTTTAAACGAGGTTATAAACAATTCAATCAAATAATCCAGAGTTGGGAAGAATTTAATAAAATGTCCCCTGTAGAGGAGCTCAGAGCATGTCATAAAAATGTTTAAAAAAATACGAGACGAAACTGAAAGGAGACTTACTAATATCCATTAAAACAAGACTAAAAGATTGCTTTAGAATGCTCTATGGCGGCTTGATTATAGAACAATTCTTTGGAATCCACAGTTGAGAAGTTCAATCGGTGCTAAAAAGCCTTTATAGTCCAAAATTGAACACTTCAAAGAAGACTGGTTAAAAGTACAAAACTTCTTTGATAATTCACGATTGTGAGTTCAATAGGCTCAACATAATCTTCTAAAAAAAATAAAATGATTAAGCAGCCTGAGACATACATGTCTATAATTTCAGAGATGCTGGGATAAAAAGAGTTGAGGAATTTAAAGGAGCGAATGAAAACCAAATTCTTTAATAAATCTAAAGGTGATAAAAAAACTTGTTTTTGATCTTTAAGGGCGGTTGTCTCGACTACGAAAATTGTTATCAAAAAAAAAAAAAAAAACTCGAAATGTCTAAATAAATCTATGTTTGAGCTGATCAAAGGAGTCTGACAAATTCCTTACGGCCTGAAAGGCGACTGGAGATATTATGTAAAAAAGAGACCGAAGAAAAGTTCTTATGCTAAGCCAAAAAAAAAAAAAAAAAAAAAAGAAAGAATAATAATAATAAAACAGTAAAGAAAGTCTTAAAGTCGGGCGTTGCCAACTTTATGATACCCTACACCACTTTGCTAATTTAGTAGAACTCCACATAACAATTTAAAGTTTTATGGGAGAATTTAATCATACACGCTATGATTATAATTATAATTTAAAGTTCAAAGGACTAAATATGCCGAAGCATTTGAATCTTTTAAATTCGGACTTGTATTGCCCATTTGGTGCAAAATTAATTTGAAATCAGATAAATATATATATATGGGAGCTATATCCAAATCTGAACCGATTTCGATAAAATTTGACAAAGATATTTCCGAGCTGTATTTGATATATTTCCCTGAATATCGTTGTTACAAAGCGCATATTACGGATGTGGGCAAAAATACAACAAATCGGATGAGCAATATATATGAGAGATATAGCTATATCTGAACCGTTCTTCACCATACTAGCTTCTAGACTCAATTAGGTCGCATGTGCCAAATTCCATCCAATTTGGGCAAATATTAGAAGTTTGGTGCACAATAAAAGGCATATCGACGAAGATATGAGCTATATCGAAGATGGGAGCTATATCAAAATATTTACCGATTATCTCCAATTTCAATAGGGTTCGTCCTTGGGCCGAACAAATGTTGTTTGCAAAATTTCATCTCAATCGGATAATAAATGCGACCTGCATTGTGTTCACAGGAATACATGGACGGACGGACGGATAGACGGACTGTCATAAATCAACTCAGAAAGTGAGTCTATGGAGATCCTCAAAAGTAACTATGGGTCCATCTCGCTTCCTTCTCCATGTTACAAACAAATGCACAAAGACATAATACCCTTACCACTATGTGGTGTAGGGTATAAATATTTAAAAGATCTACGAATGGAGTCTTGAAAGGTGGTTTTAAAAATAATCAAATCTATTCACTCAACGGCAAATTTAGTACCATTTATTCGTTTTCCAACAATTATTGTACGCATTACCAAATCCATCTCCTGCTCAAACCTATATACCAACTGTGACCTCTATATCAAATTTTAGAATTCTCGCTCTATCTAAAACTCTTTAATAAATTTATTCCCAAACTTTACATACAGTTATACTACGCATCTCCCAAATCACCCCCTTCTCACAGATACCAAGAGTGGTATCCATATCAAAGTTTTCTACATTTCAATCTCAGATACCAATAGTGACCTTTAATCAAATTTCAGCACTTTAGATCTTTTATTTCCCCCATTACCAAATTTAGTACAATTTACACAGGCAGCTCATTTTCTCAAACTCCAAAAAAAAAAAAAAAAAAAAAAAACTCCAACAAAGTCAAACGCCATAATTTTTACACTATTGTTTTTTTAATTTTATTAAATGAAATCAAAAAATATCGGAAATAGCATCAAATTTTAGAATAATTTAAGATTTGTTCGAATTGGTCACCTTTGGCACGAATTATGGTCTTCAAACGGCCAAAGAACCGTCACATACTGCCCGAATGTTGCTCTAAGGTATTTTGGCCCATTTCCGGCGAAGCGCTTGCTTGAGGTGATCGAAACTTTGGTATTTTTGTGTGCTTTCCAAAATACTCCAGACACAATAGGCCAACAGATTGGTATCCGGAGATTTTGGTGGCCATTCTGCGCTGTAAATGAAGCAGGGACCCTCATTTTGTAACCATTCTTGGGTGGCGCGTCCTGAGTGCGATGGTGCTGAGTCCTGAGGTCTGCGGCCAAAATGTTTGCGTGCCCAAGGCTTCGATACACCCTCCAGAATATTTTCGCGATAATATTCGGCATTTATTCTGATGCCACGGTCTATTAATACGAGCAGAGAGCGACCATCGGCTGTTATGGCGGCCCGTACCATTACCATGGCCGACGCATGAGTTTTGGTAGCCAACCGAAGGTGTACATATTCAGCTGACCTCTTTGGCAAGTAAACACGATCATTTTTTTTGTTTAGAAACTGCTGGTCAACGAACGTTTTCTCATTGGAGAAAACCAAATTCGACAACTTTTTAGCTCCTTTGAGTCTATTTTCTTTCGCTTGTGGTGTAAGTTCTTGCACTTTTCGGAATTTCAATGGCTTTACCCCGAGCTCATTTTTCAATATTTGCCGAATGCAATATTGCGATATGTTCAGCCCATGAGCAATTTTTCGGCCACTGCGACGGGGGTTTCGATCAAGTCGCTTCTTTACTTTTCATACCATTTCTGCTGATGTTGCTGGTTTCTTCCGTCCACTTCCTTTATGTCGGGCTACGCTACCGGTATCACGGTAACGAGCGATGGAATGAGACACAAAAGATTTATTCACATTTAAATGCTGGAGTGGTCTAATGATAGCCACTTCTGGGTTTCCAGCCAAGTATAAAGAAATCAAACAATCACGCTTGAATTCCATCACGAATTTTTTCTGGAAAATTCTGATCAAAATGCTTTTCTACGATTGTAAACAATATAATGAGCTGTCACTGGAATAGTTTTAACAACTGTCGGACGAGTGGCTTAGAAATGACAGCAGTCTGAAGATGGTTGCAGTTTTTTCATCTCACTGTCATTAGGTATTTTGTGAAGGCAATGATATAATATTCTGAAATTTGATATACTGATGGAGTCTGTGTTTGATGTTTGACGGTGATTTGGAAATCCGTCCTATATTTATATGAAAAGTACTAAATAATAAAAGGGACAGGGCTTGAATCTTCAAATTTAAACATTTATTGCATAATTCTCAATGAATTTTGCCTATTTCATAATTTTAGTTTATTTTCAGATATTATGTATTGTAAAAATCTCCAAGTTTGTTATTATTGTTATTGAACAAGCATCCGATTATTATCCGGTCATGTATCTACACAATTTGTTATTATTGTATTGTTCATATTTTGTAAATATTCCCTCCCGGCTAGGCATAATTAAAATGTTAAATATTTCGTCGCTGTTTTAATGATGAGGCCTATTGCGGCGACAGCGTCGATGGGCGGCTGTCTGTTTTTGTGAGTTATTTCTACGGCTGCTACCACCACCCGATTCAACCTATAGCCTCAGGCAAAGATGATTTGCACAAATCTGTTTAAAAATTGAAAAACAAAAACACTAACCGGTGTTTCGGCATTTGCCTTTTTCTATTTTATCAATTTTTGACGCTTGAATAACAACAATGGCAGACAATGTAAATTTGTGTTATTTTTTGTTTTGAATTTGAATTTTTGTTTTACAAAACCCATTCGGCAACAATTGAAAACAAAAGTGAAGATGAGAAGGTATTTTTTCTGAGCTTTGAGAGCTAATTTGTTAAATGTCTGTTGACAGAAGAGAATAGATTAGGTACAAATTCAGGTAATTAATTAATAGAGAATATTAATTTAAAGAGAAGGAGATTTTCTGAGAAATACGATAGCACCTTAAATTGTACAATAGCCTATCTGGGAGGTGGGGAGCTTTAAATCTTGTGTTAATGAAAATATTGAAATGTACCAAGTTAGAATGGAAACAGATGTTAACTTCGCTTTTTATGAGCTTCATGGATATTCAAAATGTTGACCCTTTGTGGGGGAGGTACTAGAAGGTGTGGACCAATATATCCCATCTGCACAGCAAATTTTGTGTTAGTAGAAGTAATAGGATGTGTGAAATATGAAGAGAACTGGGTGCTTATTTCGGATTTTATAATCGTTTTGGTTATTCAAAACTTAGATTTTTGATTTTTGGGGGAGGTACCAGAAGGAATGGTCCGACTTCTACCATCTTTATAGCAGATCTTGTGTTGATGGAAATACAATCTGATGTTAATTTCTCGTTTTTTGAGCTTCGTCGATATTGTAATTGTTGACCCTTTGTGGGGAGGTACCACAAGGAGCGGACCAATATATCCCAGATTCACACCAGACCAGACCAGGGTTAATAAATATATTGTGATGTGTGAAATTTGAAGACAATCGGACTCTTACATCACATTTTAAAAGATTTATAATTTTGACCCTTGTGGGGTAGGTACTTAATAGAGTGGACCGATATTTTCCACTTTCGCACCTAGCTTAGAACTAATTGAAATATTAGAATTTGCAAAGTTGGAGCAAAATTGAATTATCCTTTCTCTTTCTGTGCATTAATATATATTTTTTAAAATTTCGACCAATTGTGGATAAGGTACCAGGAGGAGTGAACCAATATTGCCCATCTCCGAACTCGAACCAAGTTTTATAAAAATATTACGATGTACCAAATTTGGTCCAAATCGGGTACTCCCTTCGAGCGTTAACGTACGCAGTTAGATCGACTCCAAATGTCCTGAAACGGATTCGGTCCAAAGAGACCTAGGGTCTAAAACCGTCGTTTCGATGAGTCACGTTTTGGCCGTATCAAATGATATATACCCTCTCCAGCCATATGACTGAGGTTATAAAAATCCGTACCCCCACAAGACCACAGATGTTTACATTGTGATGTGCCTTTTTCTTAACAACTTTCCCCTGGGGTTTTCTTTGCCTTTAATTTTGTTGATTTCAAAACAAAATACTCTTGTCATCATATACACATTATTGTCATTAATTTTTTTCCCCAAGTTATTTAATTATTATAAATTGAAATAATAATTCAATAAATAAGTTAATTTATGCAATACAATACAAATACATGAATAAATACATATTATTCTAATTATTGTTGAACCCACAAATTGCAATACAAATGCTTCCAGTTTTTTGCTAAATTAATTTAAAACAATACCACCCACAATTATTGTTATCCCCATTCACCGCGCCACACTTCTTCGCCCACACCCCACTACCTCATTTTCATGTGACGTTTAATAATAATCACAACATGACACCTAACAGCAAATAAATATGTATGTGTGTGTATGTATGTGTAAATATTCCCAAAAGTTTTATAAACACAACAATGCGGTTTTCAATATCCAAAGTCAACTCCATCATAGTATATACGCGTGTGTGTGTGATGTATATTGTCTAACGTATCAGCGGAAGTGTGATATATTGCGGTTTTGAAATCAATTCATTGGCATGGAAAATTTATTTATTAATTTAATCATTTTTATTTGTTATTATTGTTGTTAGTTTGTTTTTTTTTTTTTTCAAATACGTTTGCCAGTGGGTGGCATTCTACGTTTGCTGTCAAGTCAATTAGCTAATTAAGATCATCATTTGATTCGAAGGTTTGAAGTGAAATTTTTTGTTAGGAAAATTGTTTTTTTTAAATAAATATTACCACCCGCCAAGAGTAATAAAAAATATGTGGTGAGAAAACAGATTTTACCCTGCAGAGAGGTATAGACATAAATACAAATGTACTTTATATTTATACAGGGCGAGATAAAAAACTGCAAAAATGTCAAACGCCTTCGTTATATATATATATATATATATATATATATATATATATATATATATATATATATATATATATATATATATATATATATATATATTTTTTTTTTTTTTTTTTTAATTTTATTGAATGAAAGTAAAAAATTTCGGAAATAAAATCAAACCTTAGAATAAGTTTAGATTTGTTCGAATTGGTTACCTTTGGCACGAATTATGGTCTTCAAATGGCCAATGAAACCGTCACACGCTGCCCGAATTTTGCTCTGCGGTATTTTCTCCCATTCCCGGTGAAGCGCTTGCTTGAAGTGATCGACACTTTGGTATTTTTAAGTGCCAACCTTGCTTTCCAAAATACTTCCGACACAATAGTCCAACGGACTGGTATCCGGAGACTTTCGTGGCCATTGGGCGCTGTAAATGAAGCGAGGAAACTCATTTTGTAAACGTTCTTGGGTGGCGCGCGCTGAATGCGATGGTGTTGCGTCCTGTTGGAATGTCCATGGCCTGCGGCCAAAATGTTTGCGTGCCCAAGGCTTTAATACACCCTCCAGAATATTTTCGCGATAATATTCGGCATTTATTCTGATGCCACCGTCGATTAAAATGAGTGGAGAGCGACCATCTGCTGTTATGGCGGTCCACACCATCATCAAGGCCGATGCTTGAGTTCTGGTGGCCAACCGTGCACATTTTCAGCTGACCTCTTTGTTTACAAACTGCTGGACAACTAATGTTTTCTCATCGGAGAAAACCAAATTCGACAGTTCACCACTTTCCGCAAAGCGAAGTAACTTTTTACCTCTTTTGAGTCTATTTTCTTTCTGACGTGGTGTAAGTTCCTGCACCTTTTGGAATTTCAATGCTTTAACCCGAGCTGATTTTTCAAAATATTTGCCGTATGGAATATTGCGATACGTTCAGCTCACGAACCATTTTTCGGCCATTGCGACGCGGGTTTCGATCAAGTCGCTTCTTTACTTTTCGAACCATTTCTGCTGATGTTGCTGTTTTCTTCCGTCCACTTCCTTGATGTCGGGTTACGCTACAAGTATAACGGTAATGAGCGATAGTACGAGACACAAAAGATTTTGCTGGAGTGCTCTGATGATAATAATAATAATAATACCAGCAGGAATAATTTTAACAGCTGTCGGACGAGTAGCTTAGAAATGACAGAAGTTGGTTGGCATCTTTTTCTTTCAAAACCAGAATATCATTGTCATACAGGGATCGAAGACGGCAAAGCACGCTATAAAAATTCCTTTAAAAATCAACGATAAAATACCCCTATATAACGTTAAAAAATTGTTAAAAGTCTACAATTAAGGGCTTCGATTGGATAACCTAGGTAATAAAAAATCTACATTTTTGAATTTCTTCAAAATGTGCGTTGGAACCCTTAAATTAAGCTCCAAATTCTCAGAGTAAACAAATAATTTTTTTTAAAAATTCTACGAAATGAATTAAGACCTTCAGAAAAAATTCTCGTAGTAAAGAAACGGCATTAAAGGACGTCAACGAAGGACCTAGAAGAAGGAGTCTAGAAACATTGTTTTTTTTCAAAATCCTCGATTGAGGACTTCAAGGATGATACAAAAATTCATTAAATATTGAACGATTAAGCTACTAAAATGTATTTATAATTATTAATGAAATATTTATGTTTTCACAGTCCACGATATAAGACCTTAAAATAAAATATAAAAATCCTTTAAATAACCCACAACTGAGGACTTCAATTATGCTATATATAAATAATTGAAAATCCAAAAGAAATCTCAAGCGAGAAGCTTGCAAAAAAAAAAAATAATAAAATCGCAATTGATGGCCCTTCTAAGGGTTAGGGAAATTGCCCTAATAATTGCTCATCTGCTTTTAGTTTTTTTTAAATATTTGGTAAATTTAAGATACCAGGCAATAACATTGCGGTTCGGCCTCAAGGAGAATACAATTTTACCATACTTTAACTAAATTGTAGTGAGGATTATGTTAGTGTACCCTATATGACAATCTGTCATTTAAAGGTCCCCAAAGATAAAAATCAGGCATCAGATGGGCCTATTTTTTAGGACCTAAAAAAAGTTTGGATTGGAATTTCATAGCTCTATTTTAAACTGCATAAAAATTAAGTATTTCATGTGCCCTATTTTGTAGAAATTATATTTTTTTTTTTATATCTGTCGTCATTTTGTTAAAAAAAATATTTTTAAATAGAAAATTTTTTTATAATTTTGTTTAATACAAAAATTTTATAACAAATTATAAAAATTCTAACATTATTAATATTTATTTATTATCACCACACCATTTGCGTAAATATTTTTGCAGCCTGGATTATTTCAAAGTCAATGAAGCTGATGATGGGTTTTAGTTGGCTACCACAACCACACACTCTACCACTCTAGCTGTTATTTGTTTGTGTTGTGATTGTTTTGGGTGTGTGTGGGTATTTGTTAAATGTTATTCCAATTGTTGTTATTACAGTAAATTATTTAACTAAATAATCATAGACATGCATATAGTATAATTTAATTCTATTGTGGTATAATTGGCATATGTTCAATTAATTATGATTTTTTTTTTGCTAAAAGTTATAACAAAAATGTAATTATATGTGTATGTGAGTGTAAACGATATGATTTGAAAAGGTCGTGTGGGAAAATTGGTATATTTTAAATAATATATTTAAATAATATGAACACAATGGAAGTTTTGTGCGAACATTTGTGATATTGCCAAACAACCCACCCCAAAGATTTGAGTACGGCTGATTGATTTCTAATTCTGCGAACTTGTTGCAACTGAAATTTTTTTAAATATGTTAATGGATTATTTTGAGTTTGTAATATATGTATATGTTATAATTTTTTTGTTGTTGTAAAACTGTTTCCAAAATTCAAGTTTCCTAAATTTCCATTACCAAATAATGCAGAACTTTTTGGCCGTCAGAGTCACTTCGAAAATAATATATTTACCCGCTACTTGAACAAGTTTGTGAAATAAGATGAACAAGCATTTGTTATATTTTGTACAAATATATTAATTTTATCTAAAATTATATTACATTAGCAAGTGCCTGCAACTTCGTCAGCGTTTCCACCTTAAAATTTTAGATTAGTTTCAGAAGTTCGTGTTAGGCTTTTTTGTATAGATGCATAATATTCTATTTTTGAAAAAATCAATTTAATCAAAACTCCATACAACGTTCAAGGTTCTTTATGTTACTCAAGTTTTTCCTTTTTCGGGAAGAAAAATAGGAAATTGTTTACATTTTACACTAAAAAGTCTTCAAAATATTTAATTTTTAAGTTTTTCAAGCCCTGTCCCTTTTATCATTTAGTACTTTTCATACAAATATAGGACGGATTTCCAAATCACCGTCAAACCTCAAACACAGACTCCCTCAGTATATCAAATTTCAGAATATTATATCATTGCCTTCACAAAATACCTAATGACGGTGAGATGAAAAAACTGCAACCATCTTCAGACTGCTGTCATTTCAAATCCACTCGTCCGACAGTTGTTAAAATTATTCAAGTCACAGCTCATTATATTGTTTACAATCGTAGAAAAGCATTTTGATCAGAATTTTCCAGAAAAAAGTTATTCGTGATGGAATTCAAGCGTGATTGTTTGATTTCTTTATATTTGGCTGGAAAACCACAAGTGGTTATCATTAGACCACTCCAGCATTTAAATGTGAATAAATCTTTTGTGAGTTGTGCCATCGCTCGTTAGTGTGATACTGGTAGCGTAGCCCGTCGTCAAGGAAGTGGAAGGAAGAAAACAGCACCATCAGCAGAAATGGTTCGAAAAATAAAAAAGCGACTTGATCGAAACCCGCATCGCAGTGGCCGAAAATTGGCTCATGGGCTGAACATATCGCAATATTGCCTTCGGCAAATATTGAAAAATTGAAATTCCAAAAAGTGCGAGAACTTACACCGTAGCAGAAAGAAAATAGACTCAAAAGAGCTAAAGAGTTACTTCGCTTGGCCGAAAGTGGTGAACTGCCTGAACTTTGGCTTTCTCCGATGAGCAAATATTTGTTGTCCAGCAGTTTTTAAACAAACAAAACGACCGTGCTTACTTGCCAAAGAGGTCAGCTAAAAATGTGCACCTTCGGTTGGCCACCAGAACTCAAGCGCCGACCATTTTAGAACTTCTTGTGAGCTTAGAGTTTGAATTTCCATAAACCCTTTCGTACATCTAACCTGTACTCCATCAGTGACTCTGATTCCAAATTTCAGAATTCTATTTCATTCCGTTTGTGCAATACAAAGTATTTAATTTTTAATACGAATTTTAGAAATCCCAGCCTAATCACACTCCCACGCACCAAGACGTGGAAAAATTCGAGATTCTAGCTTAAGCCGTTTTGTCTTCACTTGATTTTCTGTTTGTGATTTTCTGTCAGTCAGTCAGTCAGTTATTTCACTACTTTTTATACCCTACACCAGAAGGTGGTCAGGGTATTATGTCTTTGTGCATTTGTTTGTAACAGGCAAAAGCAAACGAGATAGATCCATAATTCCTTTTGATGATCTGCAAGAATCACTTTCTGAGTTGATTTGAATGTCAGTCCGTCTGTCCGTCCATCCGTCTGTCCATGTATTCTTGTGAACAAAATGCAGGTCGCATTTATTATCCGATTGAGATGAAATTTTGCAAACAACATTTGTTTGGCCTAAGGACGAACCCTATTGAAATTGGAGATAATCGGTAAAAATTTAGATATAGCTCCCATATATATCTTCGTCCGATTTGCCTTTTATTGTGCACCAAACGTGTAATATCAGCCCGAATAGTATGGAATTTTGCACATACAACCAAATTAGGCCTGAAAATAAGTATGCCAAATTTTATCGTAATCGGTTCAGATATAGCTATAGCTCCCATATATATTGTTCATCCGATTTGTTATTTTATCCTCTGCAGCTGTAATATGCACTCTGTAACAACAATATTTGGGGAAATATATCAAATGCAGCTCAGAAATACCTTTGCTAAATTTTATCGAGATCGGTTCAGATTTGGATATAGCTCCCATATATAACTTCTTCCGATTTACCATTTATTGTGCACCAAACGTGTAATATTTGTCCAAATGGGATGGAATTTGGCACATACGACCGAATTGAGTGTAGAAGGTAGTATGCCAAATTTGGCGAAGATCGGTTCAGATATAGTTATAGCTCCCATATATATTGTTCATCCGATTTATTGTATTTGTTACCCACAGCCGTAATATGCACTCCGTAACAACGATATTCAGAGAAATATATCAAATACAGCTCAGAAATATCTTTGCCAAATTTTATCGAGATCGGTTCAGATTTGGATATAGTTCCCATATATATTTTTATCCGATTTCAAATTAATTTAGCACCAAATGGGCAATACAAGTTCGAATCTAAAAGATACAAATGCTTCGGCATATTTAGTCCTTTGAATTTTAATTTATAATTATAATCATAGCGTGTATGATTGAATTCTCCCATAAAAACTTTTAATTATTAAGTGGAGCTCAACTAAATTAGCAAAGTGGTGTAGGGTATCATAAAATCGGCCCCGCACGACTTTAGGACTTTCTTTACTGGTTTACATCTGTAGATTGGTGGGAATGGAAATCTCATTGGAAATGGACCTTCATGGAGGTTTCTTCATAATCACTTCCATAATAATCACTCATAATCACTTCCTTATATTAATACCTACCATAGTAACTCCTATTTCAACATGTCATATGAATCAGCATTTTTTAATTCGAATTAATTGAATTAATTAGACATTTTAGTTCAGACATTTAAATACTTTATTCTTTCCACATACATATATCCTTAATATATCCTTCGTATCCCATTTCACTTGAACACTATTAGTAATTATCCTTAATGTATTTACGCTTAATACGCCATTATAATATAATTAATAAAATTATAATTAATTGATGTCAAGAGAAAGAAGGAAAAAAAAGAACGCAGAACAAAGCATATTTACACAGACATTGTGATATGGGTAACTTATGGCTGAAATTTCTTATCATTGTAGCTAGTGGTGGTAGCGGTATTGGTTTGGCAACCTGTAGGTGGAAAGTGGCATAAAATTAATTAATATTTGTTGAATGCTGAAATCAGATACTATTGCCGTACACATTGCCGCTGCTACAGTGGGATGATATACACATACACAGAAAATCATTATGTATTGTATTGATGTTAGTTTTCTTATGCTAAATGTCTGCACGTTTCCGGCACTGTAATAAAATACAACAAAAAAGGATCATCCCCATCATCATCATCATCATCGTCATCCTGGTAACATCTTGAAATGAATATTCATCACTCATATTGTGAACATTTGATGTACAATCGATTCCAATTAATTGTAACGAGAAAAGTTCAACAATTTTTTTTCTGGAAATTGCAAGTAACTCAAGGACGTAAAAAGGACAATTGTTATTAGTCTCCTGACGAAACTGCTTGGGTGAAATTTAATGGAACTATTTGTATACAGGGAGAGATAAAAATCTGCAACAAAGTCAGACGCCATAATTTTTACATTTTTATACCCTCCACCATACTATGGAGGGTATATTAATTTTGTCATTCCGTTTGTAACTCCTCGAAATACTCATGTCAGACCAAAAAAAAGGAAATATATATTCTTGATCAGCGTAAAAGTCTAAGACGATTTAGCCATGTCTGTCTGTCTGTTGTAATCACGCTTTCTTTCGTACAAATTGAGATAGAAGGCTAAAATTTTGCACACATGTATATTTTGCCAGTAGGCAGGTTAAGTTCGTAAATGGACCATGTAGGTCCACGTTATCATATAGCCCCCATATAACGGTACCTCCCGATATTCGGTATTTTGATGATTTTAGCGACATCATTTAACGGAATTGTTTGAAATTTGGCATTTGAAGTTCGTAACGGATACTACAGCCTAAGACAGAAAGTTATCTGTGCAGGTCCACGTCTTCGTATAGCCCCCATATAACGGTACCCCCCGATATTCGGTATTTTGATGATTTTAGCGACACTATTTACCGGAATCGTTTCAAATTTGGTATTTGAAGTTCGTAATGGATACTACATCCTAAGTCAAAAAATGAGCCATGTAGGTCCATGTCTTCATATAGCCCCCATATAACGGTACCCCCGATATTCGGTATTTTGATGATTTTAGCGACATTATTTAACGGAATCATTCCAAATTTGGTATTTGAAGTTTGTAATAGATACTGCAGCATAAAACAAAAAATGGGCCATGTAGGTCCACGTCTTCGTATAGCTCCCATATACCGTACCCCCCGATATTCGGTATTTTTATGATTTTAGCGACATTATTTACCGGGATTGTTTCAAATTTCGCATGTGAAGTTCGTAATGGCTACTTCAGCCCATCCCAAAAAATTGTCTGTGCAGGTCCACGTCTTCGTATAGTCCCCATATAAAGGTACCCCCTATATTCGGTATTTTGATGCTTTCAGATACCTTTGTAACTTCGAATTCAGCCCTTTTACCGTTTTTAACATACATTATAAACAGATTTTTCTTCGAGCTTCGCATTTAAATATTGTGATAACTTATGACAAAACTTGCCTATGCAGGTCCACGTCGTCGTATAGGAATTCGGTATTTTTAATATTTTAACAGAGTTTTTAACGGATTTTATTATTATTATTATTTTTTTTGGAAATTGCCTAATTTGTACCAAATGGTGGAGGGTATTTAAAGTTCGGCCCGGCCGAACTTACAGCTTTTTTACTTGTTGTTTATTAAGACCAAGAGACCACACAAGGTTTACATCGCTGTCTTTGTCTGCTTCGCAACAAAGGCTGTACATTTGGAAGTAGTTACAGACCTAACAACGGAAGCATTCATTGGAGCATTGAAGAGATTTATCTCTCGGCGAGGAAAATGTCAAACCCTATATTCAGACAACGCGACTAACTTTGTAGGTGCTAAAAATCAGCTCGATGAATTCAATAAGGCTGTCTTTGGGGAGAAAGGCAAAGAAATAATAGCGGAGACGTGCTCAAGAGAAGGGATCGATTTCCAGTTTATTCCCCCAAGAGCACCACATTTTGGTGGCTTATGGGAAGCCGCGGTGAAGTCAGCCAAGCAACTGTTGCTTCGCACCACTAATAGTGCATCATTAACCCACGAAGAGTTGGAAACAGTTGTTATTGAAATAGAAGCAATCCTGAATTCCCGACCGTTGACTCCTATTTCTGACGATCCAAATGATCTAGCTGCATTAACACCTGGTCATTTTCTTGTGGGAGAACCGTTAACGGCACAGGTTGACCCATCAGCGAACCAATCGTCAACATCATTGAAAAGCAGATATACACAACACTTGAATTGTGTAACCTTGGTATGTTTACAATTTCTTGTAATCTACCAAGAAAATTTATTTTTGCTTTCTATTTATACATTTTTGAATTCATTAAAACTAGCATTTAAAGTTAACTAAGCAATAAATTACTTCAGCCAATAACCCATGCAATGTGAAACCAATCGAGGTGTTTCTTTATTTAGGCTATTGGCCTGCATAAGGCAAACAATAATTATATAGGTCAGTTATATGCTGACATAGAATAAAATAATAATAAAAACAAAATTAAAAATGTGTTAGTAAAATATGTTCTTTTGAACATTCTCCCCCACGTTGAACGAGGAACGTTCAAGAAACTGTCTGGTCAATGACGTATGATGATGAGACTGACTGCCGAGGGGTAGGTGTTGGGTTCATGTTATTGTTGGAAGTTCTGTGGTGCCGAAACTTGACAATGACGTATATGGCTACTCCAATTCCAATGCAAAGAGCTAGATAGCTGATGGTATGATGGTGAATGGCCGTCGATTTCATTAATTGTGGAAGGCGTCCGATTTCAATAGTTTTTAGCTGTTGGTGTAAGGTGACGAGTTCAGCAGCATGTGTTTCATAGGTGCTGTTTAATGTTTTGTTGAGCAAGACAAGCTTACTGCTTGAGATTATGGAATCCAGTGGCTTAAGTCTCAGATATGATGTGTGCACTGTTGTTTTGTTTTCGTAGTGACCGTATATTGTAAATGTGTTGTCTTTGAAAATGCAGCCTGGCCCAATTTCTAAAGTTCCAGCTCCTTGCACCTCCAGGTGTGTCATTTTTGTACCACAAACAAAGGACAATTCTGTTAAATTGGCTAGAGTAAACATCCATTTATTCTTTTGTTCCATTTGTCTCCAAGTTTGGTGGTGCATGGTTGATTGCAAGTCGCACGCTTCTGACGATTTGTTCAATAAGAAAATCACCTCGCATAAATGTGATCGATCGCCTTTGCTAAATTTCGCTTGGTTGTCGCAAATAAAAACGTCATTTGTGGTATGTATGCAGCTGTTCATTTCTTCTGCGGTTAGCGATATGAACTCATCCCGATGGACGTTAGCTGCCAATAATGTTGATTTCAAAGCTATTGAAATAAATCGACCGGATCGTAGCATAGGTACGGGGATCATTTTGAATAAATCATACTGCTGGAGATCCACTAATGGAAGGCGAATCTCGAATATGATATGGTTCTTAATAACCCTTCCCTTACTCTTCATTAATTTGAAGAAATCCGAAACATTATCTTCGCGAACGGGTAGAGCACGAGATGGAGGAATGTGAGCCTTGATGGTTTGGAGCTCTTGTAGCAATTGATGTGGCGTAAGTAGCAACGGACTTATCCGACCATGATGAGCATCCGTTAAAACGTCGATTAAGTTATCTTCTATATGTTTCAACCTTGATGAAAGTAGCATGAGCTTATTTGCCAAAAGGTTCATCTCCACTTGCATGTTGCCGAAGTTCCTTTGGCTCGTATCTTCGTCCTTTCTAATTATGTTGATTGTTGAATCAATAATAGATGTCTGATTTTTTAGAAGATCCAACAAATGTTGCTTGTCTTTAATTGCCTTCTCAATTGTCACAGTCATTTGCTCCGCATATTCCGAATCCAAGACACCAAATAACGAGTGTGCGAGGTTCCCGACTATGTTTAGAGCTCCTCTCCTGATGCGCCTGGGGAATATGTTCAGTGTATTTGATTCCAACTGCTTTTGTACTTGAATAAGATTTTCTGAAAGTATCTCACAGCTTCTGTTCTCAACTGCTATCTTACACAACTTCTGAAGGGTTCCTATCCCGGTAGAAAAGCCATCCATATCTGCCCAAAATGGGGAAAGATCATAATAAGTGATCAGTTTCCACTCTGCTGTTACTACTTTTGTGATTCCAATTCCTTCAAAATAGATGCCGGGCTTATTCTCAAACTTGTGTATGTTGAACGAATGACACAAGCATAGAGGTAAAAATAGTAAAGCCACAAGCATCATCGATACTAGCATGCTGCTTGACGTCTTCAATCGCTTTGGAGATGGCTCTTCACTCCTACTCTTGGTCTCTATGCTCGGTGGGAGATTTCCCATGATTTGGTTGTATAACTTTGGCTTCGCCCGGGTGCACCTTACGCAATTTTGCACAATGTTGCGAGCCATAGCCTTCCCCTTGATTATCCAATATTTTTGTCTTGATGTTGCCAGTAATAGTTGTGACCCACAGTGGCTATTCTCTAAATGGATCATGCTAAGAATGAGTTTCACAATTGGATCGTTGTATGGTAACAACATCGGGTGTTTTGTGTCGTATGCTAAGGTTGCCTCTTCCAACCTGCCACCGACTCTAAGTATTCCTCTGTCATCAAGAAACGGAGTTAAACTATGTATGGAGCTTGATTTGTCCAATGCTCCATGTTTCCTCAATTGCTGAATTTCTTTCGCAAAATCTGCCACCTGTACGGTCTTGACTATTAGTTGCATCGCCTGATTCAACTCCATAGGTGTCAATACATCTGTCGAACTTCCATGCTTGCGTCCCTTTATCCTTTCTGAAAATCGCAGGACATAACCGACAATACGTTGTAATCGTCTAAATGAACCCTTGTGGTTGATTCCATAGATCATATCCTGTAACCCACTCTGTGAGGCAATTGCTGATACTGTAGATTTTGTCTTGAATTCAAGATCGGATTGATTTTCTCTATTCTTTGAGAAGGGCCCCGGCCAGAGAGATTCATTTCCATGTAGATACGTGGGTCCATAAAACCACATCAGACATCCCGACAGACGATCTGGTTTCATACCTCTGGATATATAATCGGCAGGATTATCCTTCGTCCCCACATGTCGCCATTGAGTGTTTATCGATCTGCCTTGTATATTTTTTACCTTGTTGGCAACGAACGTCTTTAGAGCTGATGGTTCTGAATTGATCCAGTACAATGTAATCTCTGAGTCTGACCAATAAATAGTCCTTAGATCTTCGTAACCCAATTCGGCTTTGACCTTAGCAGTAAGTTTTGTTCCCAATTCAGCGGCACAAAGCTCTAACCGTGGCAGCGTGATCTCCTTTATTGGTGCTATTTTTGATTTTGAACAAAGAAGTCTGACTATATGCCTGCCGTCTGGCAGCATAGCTCGAAGATACACCACAGCACCATATGCCTTTTCTGACGCGTCCACGAAAGTATGTATCTCAATTTTTGTTGGTTTCTCTCCATCAAACATGTGTCTGGGTAACCTGAAATCATTTAACATCTTCAGACCTTCTCGGAACGATAGCCAATATGCTGCCCTTTCTGCTGGCAGTTCCTCGTCCCAGCCAAGTTTATTCTTCCACAGTTGCTGAATAAAGATCTTAGCTGCTGACACCACAGGACCCGCAATTCCTAAGGGGTCAAACAATCTTGCCAAATCAGATGTGACCTTCCGCTTGGTGACCTTGGTGCATTCGTTCACATCACTCTTCAAACAAAATCGGTCTGCTTGAGGAATCCATGTTAATCCCAAAACCTTGGTTGATGATTTGTCAAAATTGAGATCTACTTCTCTATCTTCTGGAGGAATTCCATGCAGCAGTTTTAAGTGGTTAGCACACCATTTTCGTAGTCTAAATCCAGCTTCCAGTAGTAACATATTAACTTGTTTCTGCATCTCAATTGCCGTTGTTAAACTGTCAGACCCGCACATGCAATCGTCAACGTAAAAATTCTTTTGCAATACCATCGCCCCCAATGGATATCTTTGTATGTTCGTATCTGCTAGCCTTTTCAGACATCTTGTAGCAAGATATGGGGCACACGTCGTACCATATGTTAACGTATTCAACATGTAATGTTCGAGTTCCTTGTCTGGAGTGTTTCTCCATACGATTAGTTGATATTTGCGATCTCTTTTGTCGACTAGCACTTGTCTGTACATCTTTTCAATGTCTGTTGTAAACACAAATCTCGGCAGTCTAAACCGCAACAGCATTCCAAACAGATCTCCTTGAACCCTGGGACCTGAATGCAAAATATCATTGAGTGACCATCCAGATGATGACTTGCAAGACGCATCGAACACAACCCTCAGTTTTGTTGTGCTGCTATTTGGGCGTAGGACACAATGATGCGGGATATAGTAATGATTACCACGCACCTCTCTTGATTGTATTTTCGTCATATGTCCCAGATCCTCATACTCCTTCATAAATTTAGCATACTGCTCGTGAAGACTTGCATCCTTAGATAAGCGACGTTCCAACGCAAAGAATCTTGATGCTGCAATATTCAAGGATTCAGAAATTTTCTCAGGGCCGTCTGCAAACGGTAATCGCACCACAAACCGACCATTCTCATTCACTGTTGTATTTTGGTTGAAGTGATTTTCACACTGTTCCTCTGCTATTGTCAACTTCTGGTCTTCACAAACATCGTCTTGTTCCCAGAACATCTTTAATAAATCTTCTAAAGCATGTTCATCTTCTCCGAAAACGGCGCATGTCACAGTTTCTGATTCAGCCTGAACTCTTCCACTAGCAATCCATCCTAGTTTTGAGTTCTTCAATATAGGAAGCTCTTTGGACATTCGAAGTTCTTGTGAGAGAATCAGGTTGAAGTAGAACTCTGCTCCAAGTAGTACGTCAATCCTGGTCGTTTGATAAAAATAGGGATCTGCTAGTTTTATGTTTTCTGGAATAGGCCATGATGTGATGTCGATCTCAGTGCTTGGTTGGGGTGGCACTATATTTGGTAACACAAAGGCTTCTAGGCGTGTTCTGAATTTGCTGGTGAGTGACTTAAGCTCCACGTTGACCCTGTGGTTTGCGGTTCTTGATCTACCTCCAACACCTTCGATACAGAGAGATGTTTGAATGGGTTCGATACCCAACCTCTGCACTAGTCGCTCTGACACCAGATTAATTTGTGAACCGGAATCCAGAATCGCCTTAAACTCATAGCTTCTTCCATTATTTGCCTTGATCGCAACACGTGCGGTTGCAAGAAGTACGTATGATTGGGATCTATTCGCCGATGCTACTGTTGGCGGCTGTTGAACCGACAAATCTGCTGACTTGTTCTCTACTTGTGGCCTCGTTGAAAAATGCAAAAGTGTATTGTGTTTTTGTTGACACTTCCTGCACTTCCCACTTGTACACGTTTTTGCCTGATGGTCATCCTTGAAGCAATTTAGACACATCTTGTGTCTAGCAACCCATTTCTGTCTTTCGGGCACTGTCATTGCCAAGAACTGTTTGCAGTAATATAGGGGGTGGTCACCTTTGCACATGTGACATCTACGGATCGTGGTGGAAGCAGTCGTTGCTGACGGTTTGCTCTTCTGAATCCCATTGACAGCTTCTAATGATTCGAAACGACTCCTCAAACATTTCATGAAATGATCCATCGTTTGGAGTTCTTTCGAATCTACAATCGACTGCTCATACAACACATGAGTAGTCTTGTCCATCCTCTTTGTTAGGATGTGGATTAAGAGTGGATCCCATTCCTTTGGCCTTACTCCAAGACCCTCCAATGCCAATAACGATTCATGAAGACTATCATGAAAGTCCTTCACTGATCTGCTATCGCCAGACATGTTGGGCAGGTTTAGCATTCTCTCAAGTATAGTTGACACTTGAGCTCTCTTGTTATTGTACCTGTCTTGGAGTGTCTTCCAGGCAATGTCGTAATTCGCCTCGGTCAACTCGAGGTGCCTTATGAGTTTCTCGGCTTCCCCAGTCACGTTGGCCTTGAGATACCACATTTTTTGCACTTGTGGCAAGGCTTGCTCGTTGATCATTTTCCCAAAAATGTCAGCAAACGTCTGCCACTTCGAATAATCCCCATTAAATTGAGGGATTGTAATTTTTGGCAGATTAACTTGATTTGCCAAGTTTCCGCCTGATCTCTGCTGAGACGACGAATGATCGACCTGTGTTAGCGTCGATATTTTTTCTTTGAACTTTAACGTCTCTTCCTCTAAGAGAACGTAGGCTGATGCATCGTACCCCACCAACGTTGGGTCATCAAAGTCCTCGAACATTTTGAAGTGGATATCTTCCACGTGTGTCCACAGTTTTTCAATTGCAGCCACTGTCTGACAGGGAGCAGCTTGGCCTGAATTGCCCCTTATTAACGTTTGTATGGACTGCATTAGAGCCCTCTGACGTCTCACTAATGCAGTCACGCTGCTGGTTGCAGTAAACTGGCCTGATTGTTTTTGCACCCCCTCCCTTGTTGCGGGAAGCGGTTTCTGAGGCATTTGTTCTTTGCCCCTTTTGATGTCTGCCTCGATGTTGTCGATTGCAGCTCTGTACTCTTCACCAATGACTTGGTATTCGTTATTGGTGATATGGAGATGTGACTCTGCCGCAGGATCTGCACGAATTTTGTTTTCATTGCGATCGATCTCTGCCCAGAGTGCTTCCATTTCCTTGAGCTTTTTGCTGTAGAACTCCACCGTTCTTCTTTCCAATGGAGCCTTTTTTACGTTCGCAATTGCCTTCCTCAACTCGGCAATTGCTGCTTGTTGTTGCTCGATTACTGTAGCTAGATCCATACTGTATCCGCCTTACGGTGATTAGCTATCAGTTGATTCAGATTCTTGATGTAGGTACTGGCTTCTTCTCCAGATGTTTCTGGCTCTTAGATGGTGCTACTAGTTGTACGTAACTAGCTCCTTTCACAAATAAATATTTCAAATTCCTTACCACTGGTGGGGGGAAATTCGAAATTTATGAGTGAATCAAGTAATCCTTGTCAGGATCACGTCGGGGTCACCAAAAAATGTTTATTAATATTAATTAAAGCAGATATACACAACACTTGAATTGTGTAACCTTGGTATGTTTACAATTTCTTGTAATCTACCAAGAAAATTTATTTTTGCTTTCTATTTATACATTTTTGAATTCATTAAAACTAGCATTTAAAGTTAACTAAGCAATAAATTACTTCAGCCAATAACCCATGCAATGTGAAACCAATCGAGGTGTTTCTTTATTTAGGCTATTGGCCTGCATAAGGCAAACAATAATTATATAGGTCAGTTATATGCTGACATAGAATAAAATAATAATAAAAACAAAATTAAAAATGTGTTAGTAAAATATGTTCTTTTGAACACTTGTTTTTTTTTTTAATTTTATTGAATAAAAGCAAAAAATTTCGGAAATAGCATCAAATTTTAGAATAAGTTTAGATTTGTTCGAAGTGGTCACCCTTGGCACGAATTACGCTGCCCGGATGTTGCTCTATGGTATTTTAGCCCATTCCAGGAAATTTCCCCGAAGCGCTTACTTCAGGTGATCGACACTTTGGTATTTTTTAGTCCCAACCTTGTTTTCCAAATACTCCAGACACAATAGTCCAACGGATTGGTATTCGGAGATTTGGTGGCCATTGTGCACTGGAAATGCAGCGAGGAACCTCATTTTGTAACCATTCTTGGGTGACACGTTCTGGGTCCTGTTGGAATATCCAAGGTCTGCGGCCAAAATGTTTGCGTGCCCAAGGCTTTAATACACCCTCCAGAATATTTTCGCGATCATTTTCGGCATTTATTCTGATGCCACGATTAATACGAGCGGAGAGCGACCATTGGCTGTTATGGTGGCCCAAATCATCACCATGGCTGGCGATTGAGTTCTGGTGGACAACCGAAGGTGCACATTTTCAGCTGACCTATTTGGCAAGTAAACACGATCGTTTTGTTTGTTTACAAACTGTTGGACAACGAATGTTTTCTCATCGGAGAAAAACAAATTCGGCAGTTCACCACTTTCGGCCGAGCAAAGCAACTCTATAGCTCTTTTGAGTACATTCTCTTTCTGTTGCGTTGTTAGTTCTTGATCTTATTGGAATTTCAAATGGCTTTACCCCGAACTCATTTTTAAAGATATTTTCCGAATGGAATATTGCGATATGTTCAGCCCATGAGCCATTTTTCGGCCACTGCGACGTGAGTTTCGATCAAGTTGCTCCTTTACTTTCCGAACCATTTCTTCTGATGTTGCTGTTTTCTTCCATCTACTTCCTTGACGTCGGGCTACGCTACCAGTATCACGGTAACGAGGTATACGAGTATCACGGTAACGAGGTATAGATCTATTCACATTTACATGTTGGAGTGCTCTATCGATAGCGACTTGTGGTTTTCCAGCCAAATATAAGACATTATACTATCACGCTTGAATTCAATCACGAATAACTTTTTTTCTGGAAAATTCTCACCAAAATGCTTTTGTACGCGTGTAAACAATAAAATGAGCTGTCACTGGAATTAATTTAACAGTTGTCGGACGAGTGGCTTAGAAATGAAGTTGGTTGCAGTTTTTTCATCTCACCCTCTATATGTATTCTAATTTACATAATACTTCTTTACTTGATAATAATTTCCAAGCATGGATCGAGATAACATTCTATTTAATGTACCCTCAGTAAGTTGAATGCAAGCTGACGAAACTTTCGGAAAAATAATAATAACATTGAAATTAGTTTTTATTCATTTAAAAAAATATAATGAAATTAATAAATATCTCCTTCTCATGTAAATTTCATTAAACTGGATTCGACTGTTTCATTTGCCTATCATATTTGCCCAACGATGATGATATTATGATTAATTTATAAAGAAATATTTTTCATTCGTTTTCACTTTTCCCTGCGATTTTGAGATATATGTAGGAGGAACAACACATTGTGTTGAAAAAGGAAAATTATCATTGATTTATATGTATATATATAATCACATTATGGGTCATTCATCTTCCTTGTCGGCAAATGCCACATAAGTTCCTTGTTGAAGTGAAGAGATTGAATTTGTTAATGATTTTTCGGAGGGAGCATTGACTTTTATTAAACACAATATTATTGGAGTGCCATTAAATTTTTAAAGAAAGATTTTCGTGAAACTTATATGTTGAAAACTGCAATCATTTCCGATAAAAAATATATCTTGAAAATCAGCAATTGACTGTGAAAACACTTTTGAAATATATGCAAGATGTAAAGACATATATTCTTCAAAATATCCAACATAATAACTTTAAAAACCCTTGCAAGGACATTGTTAAAAAAATCCACGATTTTAACCTAAATATTACTTACAAGAAAAAAGCTGTAAGTCCGGCAGGGACGAACTTTGAATACCCTGCACCATTTGAAACGAATATGGCAATTTTCAAAAATAAAATCCGTTAAATATTCTGTTAAAATCCTAAAAATACCTAATGTAGCCGTTATATTAGGGTCTATACGACGACGTGGACCAGTATCATCAAAATACCAAATATCGGGAGTTACCGTTATATAGGGGCTATACCTTAGCTCCTCATTTATAGTCCACAGTATAAAAATTAAAAAAAGTTCGTACTAAGAGGGTATGAAGAATGCTAAATATTTAATAATTTGTATTGGACAAACGGAATGAGCTTATATTCTAAAATTTGGTATGAGGGCTACTAATGGAGTGCAGGATGGATGTACGAAAAGGTTTTTGAAAATACGAACTGTAACGTTGTAACGGATAGAGCTAAAAATGTGGTATGAGAATCAAGGGTAGAAAGTATGTTTGATATGTGAAGGTGGTTTTCGAAATGTGTGCTATAATTGTACGAAAAGTACTAAATTTGGAACAGTTGTGTTAGGTGTGTACTATAACTGCTACTAAATTTCGAACATGTTGGTTTAGGGGGACGGATAGAACTGATTTTGTATTGGGATCCCTGTTTATGGTAGGTTTGTGATAAAGAGGTGATTTTGGAAATGTGTACTACAAGTGTACGAAAAGTACTGATTAGTACTAAATTTTGTAAAATTTCGTAGTGCTTGCAATCAGAAATTTGTTATTATGGTCGTTGTTCATGTGTTACCAGGAGAAGTGGGTTTCGAAAATGTGTACTATAATTGTACAAAAAGTACTGAATGGTAGCATATTTGGTATTAAGTGAATGTATAGAGCTGGAATCTGGAAATTTGATAGTGAAGTCTCTCTCGTTACCGTGACTGGTAGCGTAGACCGACGTCAAGGAAGTGGATGGCAGAAAATAGCAACATCAGCAGAAATGGTTCGAAAAGTAAAGAAGCGACTTGATCGAAACCCGCGTCGCAGTGGCCGAAAAATGGCTCGTAAGCTAAACATATCGCAATGTTCCATTCGCAAATATTAAGAAATGAGCTCGGGGTAAAATTGAAATTCCAAAAACAGCAAGAACTTACACCGCAACATAAAGAAAATAGACTCAAAAGAGCTAAAGAATTGCCGAATTTGGTTTTCTCCGTTCGTTGTCTAGCAGTTTGATCGTGTTTACTTCCCAAAGAGGTCAGCTGGTGATGGTGTGGGCCGCCATAACAGCCGATGGTCTCTCTCCTCTCGTATTAATCGACCGTGGCATCAGAATAAATGCGGAATATTATCGCGAAAATATTCTGGAGGGTGTATTAAAGTCTTGGGCACGGAAACATTTTGCCCACAGACCTTGGATATTCCAACAAGACTCAGCACCATCGCAGTCAGCACGTGCCACCCATGAATGGTTACAAAATGTGGTCCCTCACTTCATTTCCAGCACACATTGGCCACCGAAGTCTCCGGATAGCAATCCGTTGGACTATTGCATCTCTAGGATTTTGGAAAGGAAGTTTGGCACCAAAAAATACCAAAGTGTCGATAACCTCAAGCAAGCTCTACGCCGGTAATAGGCCAAAATACCGCAGAGCAACATTTGGGCAGCGTGTGACGGTTTCATTGGACGTTTGAAAGCCATAATTCGGTGACCAATTCGAACAAATCTAAACTTATCCTAATTTGATGCTATTTTTTTGCTTTCATTCAATAAAATTTAAAAAAATGTAAAAATTATGGCCTTTTGACTTTGTTGCAGTTATTTCTATCGCACCCTGTATATTTTTAAAAATCCTTGAAATATACTTTTAACTTTATTAGAACTCTGACAGTCATAGAAATTTGTTATGTTTTAATTTACGACTCTGATGATCCCTGAAGTATATTCTAAAAAAATAATAATCTCAGATTATATGTCGGAGGATTAATCTCGGATTATATGACGGAGGTCAGGACTAAAAATCAGCAAGTAGATAAAATTATTACTAAGAAGTAAAAAAAATCTTTTTACGCTAACTTATTTAACTTTTTTTACTTTTACGAAATACAAACACATATAAAGAACTTTCAAAATTTTTACAACCACACAAGAAGGTACACTACAGTCCTCTTCATCCATCATCAATGAAAGGGCTCAAAAAAAAAAAGTTTTGTATTTCTTTGATTCCGCAAAAGTATTAAATTATTTTTCAAATTCAACATTCAATGAAAACGCACGTTTTTGCAGATGTTTATACTTTTCATCTGTATTCATTGATGGTATGCGCTTACACTACCAATGTATGTGTTTTGTAATGTGTGTTCGCAAACCCTTTATTGTAAAACTTTCCTTTGTAATGGTTACAAATTACAGACAAACAAACAGCAAAATGCTCTTCAAAAGCAAAGCATCAAAACGAAGAAATCATCATGAAAGGGAAATGTTATCGGAAAACTATTTCGTTTAACCAATACATCTGAACTCCAAAACAAAAAAAAAAAAAAAAAAAAAAAAAAAAAAAAAAAAAAAAAAAAAAAAAACAAATGAAAACCGATTCATTGCCAGACGTGCTTTGGAATTTTCAATTTCAAACTATTTTGTGGCCCACAACAGCGGATGAACGAACGAACGAATATTGTTGCATCTTTTTAAAGGGATCCAACAGAAAGAGATTTGATTTTTAAAAAAATGAAATTAGTAAAGCAAAACATTTTCCTTTGGTTCGCAACAAAGGGTCATTAAGGTGAAAAGAAATTATTAAATCTTTTACTTTTCACTAATTGGGAAGAAAAAAGAAAACTGGCTTCTCAGCCAGACTACCTTATCCAATTAGGAATTTTTTGCATTTTCTGAAGAATTATCGCTCAATTTTAGGGAAATTGCAGATAAAAGCGTCCACAGGACCGAAACTAAAAATGAAGCGGTGTCGTGGCTGGGCACAAATGAAAGATCTCGAGGAGTACTTTCCGAATCTGTGGACCTTATAGTCAAAAAGAATTTCAGACTTAGGAATTTTTTGCATTTTCTGAAGAATTATCGCTCAATTTTGGGGAAATTGCAGATAAAAGGGTCCACAGAACAGAAACTAAAAATTAAGCGGTGTCGAGGCTGGGCACAAATGAAAGGTCTCGAGGAGTACTTTCCGAATCTGTGGACCTTATAGTCAAAAAGAATTTCAGACTTAGGATTTTTTTGCATTTTCTCTGTTCTGTTCTGTGGACGAAAATGTGGAGAAAACGCAAAAAATTCCTAAGTCTGAAATTCTTTTTGACTATAATGTCCACAGATTCGGAAAGTACTCCTCGAGACCTTTCATTTGTGCCCAGCCTTGACACCGCTTCATTTTTAAATATTTTATTCTCGGTTTAAATGTAGAGTTAAGGGTTTCAAAGTTTTTCAAGATAAATTTTAATTATGTTTTTTTTATTTAGCTATTTCATTGGTTTGTGTCTTTGCTAAATAAATTTAAATTTAACTTGACGGACATGTCCACTATATCGTATATCCCCCATATAACTATACCTCTCGATATTCGGTATTTTGATGATTTTAGCTACATTTTTTAATGGAGTTGTCTTAAAATCAATACTAGAAGTTATTTTCAAGAACTTTACTACTTGGAAGAGAAATGTCTATATAAGTCCACGATATCGTATAGCCCATATATAATGGTACCCCCCGGTATACAATATGTTGACGATTTTAGGGACATTCTTCACCCGAGTTGTTTCAAATTTCGTTCGAATTTGTAATGGTTACTACAGCCTATGATATAAAATTGCGTGCGCTGGACCACGCCTTCGTATAGTCTCCATATGACGGTACATCCCAATATTCGATATTTTGATGATTTTAGCGAAAATTTTCACCGGAGTTGTTTCAAATTTCGTGTTTAGAGTTCGTAATGGGAACTACAGTCTATGATAGATAATTGTCTATGCAAGTTCAAGCCTTCATATAGGCCCCATGTATTAGTACCGCCCTTTATTTGGTATTTTGATGATTTCAGCTACATTATTTGCCGGATATTTCAAGTTTCGTATTTTTATGTTGTAATGGCTTATGGCAAATGTTGCTTGTGCAGACCCCAAAATAACGGCTATATTCGGCATTTTTAAGATTTTAACAGCATTTTTAGAAGATTTTATTTATTATTATTTTTTTTTTTTTTGAAAATTCTATATTTTTTTGGAGATTTTAACACAATCTCACACAAAGTACGGCTTTAAACCTATAATATTTTTTTTTTTTTTTTTTAATAAATATGTATTCCTAGCGTTTAGAAGATTTATACTCTTGACGTATTCAGGGCCTACAGTAGAATCTTATGACAAAAAATTTCGTAGAATATTTAGATGTGCTACGATCCTGTTTAAAAGGAATTTCTAAAGATATTTTAAAACCAGTAAAGAAAGTCCTAAAGTCGGGCAGGGCCGATTTTATGATACCCTACACCACTTTGCTAATTTAGTTGAGCTCCACATAACAATTAAAAGTTTTTTATGGGAGAATTCAATCATACACCCTATGATTATAATTATAATTAAAAATTCAAAGGACTAAATATGCCGAAGCATTTGTTTCTTTTAAATTCGGACTTGTATTGCCCATTTGGTGCAAAATTAATTTGAAATCAGATAAATATAAATATGGGAGCTTTATCCAAATCTGAACCGATCTCGATAAAATTTGGCAAATATATTTCTGAGCTGTATTTGACATATTTCCCTAAATATCGTTGCTGCGGAGTGCATATTACGGCTGTGGGTAAAAAATACTACAAATCGGATGAACAATATATATGGGAGCTATAGCTATATCTGAACCGATCTTCACCAAATTTGGCATAGCTAGCTTCTAGACTCAATTTAGTCGTATGTGCCAAATTCCATCCCATTTGGGCAAACATTAGACGATGCACAATAAAAGGTAAATCGGACGAAGTTATATATGGGAGCTATATCCAAATCTGAACCGATCTCGATAAAATTTAGCAAAGGTATTTCTAAGCTGCATTTGATATATTTCCCCAAATATTGTTGTTACAGAGTGCATATTACGGCTGCGGAGGACAAAAATAACAAATCGGATGAAGAATATATATGGGAGCTATAGCTATATCTGAACCGATTTCGCAATCGAAATTTGGCACATTTATTTTTAGGCCTAATTTGGTTGTATGTGCAAAATTTCATACTATTCGGGCTGATATTACACGTTTGGTGCACAATAAATGACAAATCGGACGAAGATATATATGGGATCTATATTTAAATTTTTACCGATTATCTCTAATTTCAATAGGGTTCGTCCTTGGACCAAACAAATGTTGTTTGGAAAATTTCATCTCAATCGGATAATAAATGCGAACTGCATTTTGTTCACAAGAATACATGGACAGACGGACGGACAGACGGACTGACATGCATAAATCAACTTAGAAAGTGATTCTATGCAGATCATAAAAAGAAACTATGGGCCTATCTCGTTTCCTTTTACCTGTTACAAACAAATGCACAAAGACATAATACCCTGACCACCTTGTGGTGTAGGGTATAAAAAGTACCAAAAATTCCCCGATTTTTTTACCTGCAATATTGCCGAAGACTCTAAAATGAATTGCATTTTAAAAAGTATGGGGTGGTTGCTAGCCCCTCACCTATTTACTTTTCGATGTTAAATTTTCAAAACGCCGATACACGTATTTTCTTTTTTTGAAACTTTTTCACAAACTGTCGAATTTCTCCGTAATCCTTAAAAAAATGAACTTTCAAGCACAGCGCAAGAAATCCATTACTGCACATCCATTACTTCACGTTTTCGTAGACGTTTGCCACATCGTCTACGTTTTTCTATAATCCCGATCGGAATATTCAGCATTTTTATGACTTTAGCCACTGGTTTTCAAAATCTCTCCCAATATAATTTAATATTGTGATAGGTGTTTTTGAATTAAGTTTTAATAAGAGATTTGTATTGAATGCGATAAACAACAAAGCTTCCAGCACCCCCTCGGCCTATAAATGTGGGGGTTTCGAAAAGTTATTACTATTGCCGATTAGACAGATAAAACTGTTATTAATAAATATTTGTTGTTTAAACAAGTGTCAGTTTCAATGCTTATTATCCAAATAGCCGTCAGCAGAAAACAAATCAATGGCATTAATAGGATTTTTTTCAAGCTTTGTTTTTGAACGTGGATTTTTTTGTTAACTAAGACCTGCCTAAAACATTCGTAATTACAATGTAATCACTTTAATACGCTGTAAAGGTTCAATGTGTTTAGTTGTTTTTCGGAAGCTACACCGGTATTCAGAATCAAAAAAAAATTGACTTAATTTATATAATTAGTTTATTCGTGTCGTTGATTTTTTACACGGATTTTTGTTTTTTTTTTGTGTTTTGTTTTGTTCTACCGTTTAATGTCAGAATATTTAATTTGTTTGTTTTTGTTTTCTGTTGTTGCCTTTTTGTGGTCGAGTGTACATAAAATAATTGAAATAATAATAATTGTAGTAAGGCACGTTATTATTTTTCAATAATCCCTTTGAAAAATAAATGCAATGACCACAATATGTCATTTTAATGGTTTAGAGGTTTTATTCGTTTTGTGTTTTTTTCTGTTGTATTTAATTTTATATGCTGCATTTACTTTGGAAAATGATTGAATTAGTTATAACAATAATAATTTGTTGCTGTTGTTGATTTAACTTTATTCCTTTTTTTTTGTTCTCTCATTTCAGGTAATTATACGAATTATATGCATTATATGTGTCATTTAAATACGTTTTGTGGTAAGTCTGTCCGTCCAGTAGTTATGCATTTGTTTAATCCTGATTAGATAATTTATATTTAAATACTAAGAAAAAAAAAATAACAAAAACAAAAAAACATTAGATTATAGAAGAAGAGTCAGAAATAGAAGACAAATGTATCGGTGTTTTGAAAGTTTACATCAAATAAAGTAACGAAAAAAATAATGTCGCTAAAATCATCAAAATACCGAATATCGAGAGGTGCCGTTATATGGGGGCTATACGAAGACGTGGACCTGCACAGACAATTTTCTCTTTTAGGATGTAGTATCTATTACGAACATTAAATACCAAATTTGAAACTATTCCAATGAATAATGTCGCTAAAATCATCAAAATACCGAATATAGGGAGATGCCGTTATATGGGGGCTATACCAAAACGTGGACCCGCATGACCCATTTTAAATACCAAAAGCCCTGCAGGCATTATATACATTTTAGAAAAAATTTTATCAACCTACTTCACTTCATTTCGTTCGACAGCTAGAGTTATTTCCACAAATAGATGTACAGTCCGACGGACATCAATTAATCGACTTAGCATTTTATGCTGATCAAGAATATATATATTTCGAGGTGTCATAAATGGAATTAATAAATTTAATATATCCTCCATACTATGGTGGAGGGTATAAAAATTACCATATTGGGTTTATAACAAGTAAAAAAAATGTAAGTTCGGCCGGCCCGAACTTTGAATACCCACCACTATTTGGAACGAATTTGGAAATTCCCGAAAACAATAAAATCCTTTAAAAAATTCTGTTAAAATCTTAAAAATACCGAATGTAGCTGTTACATTAGGGTCTATACGATGACATGGACCTGCATAGGTGACTTTTGCCATAAGCCATTACAATATTCAAATATGAAACTTTAAAAAAATCTGTGAATAATGTAGCTAAAATCATCAAAATACCAAATATCGTGAGGTACCGTTATATGGAGGCTATACTAAGACGTGGACCTGCACATTCAATTTTCTGTCTTAGGCTGTAGTATCCATTACGAACTTCAAATACCAAATTTGAAACAACTCCGGTGAATAATGCGCTAAAATCATTAAAATACCGAATATTAAGAGGTATCGTTATATCGGGGCTATACCAAAACGTGGACCTACATGGCCCATTTTCAATATCAAAAGTCCTGAAGACATAATATAAATTTGAGTGAAATGTTATCAATCTACTTCATTTCGTGCAAAAGCTAGAGTGATTTCCACAGACGGACATATGGACGGACATCACTAAATCGTGGGGTCTAAAATGTATGTTTCGAGGTGTTACAAACGGAATGACAAAAAACTCAGTCTTTATACTCGACAAATTTAGGACTCTTCCTGAATTTGATGCTTTTTGTCTTATATATTACTGTCTAATAGGAGGTCTGCGTTATGAAACATTTCAAATGTGTTTGAAAATACTCAAAATCCAAAAAAAAAAAAAAAAACAAAAAAAAACAATGGGTTCTTAGATCAAATTCTTTTGTGGGTTTTGGATTACTTTAAGAATCATTAGTGTAGTCCTTATTAAAGGTCATACTCCGATTCAAGGATTTTTACGTTTTTAACGTATATGGCAAGAACTAAAGTCAGTAGGTATTTTTATGCATGGTATGTACCAAAACGTGTATAATATTTTATTAGCACAGTTTCTACGTAATAAGAACTTGAATATCAAAATTTTAAAAATCTAATGGAAAATATGTCTAAAATGGCTAAATGCCTAGTGGACAAAAGTGTATATCTCAAAAGGCTATGAAAAGTTCTTAAAAATGTTTGACCTGGAAATTTGAAACTCTTTTGGGGTTTTGATCAACAGATTGAGTACTATGAAATCCAATTTGAACTTTTTCACAACCCAGAATGATTATTGGACAGTAAAACCATACGAAAATAAGTAAAGTTTGTTTGGTATACATTGGTATTAGAGATTTCTCTTCTGTGGTGACTTAATCTAAATGTCTTGTCTTTGACGCCATCCTTCTAAAATGTGACTTTGTTGGAGATTTTTGCATAAACTCACACAAAGTATGGCTTTAATCCTAAAATGTGTTTTCAATATACAGGGTGAGATAAAAAAACTGCAAATAAGTCAAAACGCCAAAATTTTTATTTTTTTTTTTTTTTTTCAAATTTTTTCAAAGTGCTGGACAACGAATGTTTTCTCATCGGAGAAAACCAAATTCGGCAGTTCACCACTTTCGGCCAAGCGAAGCAACTTTTTAGCTTTCTGTTGCGGTGTAAGTTCTTGCACTTTTTGAAATTTCAATGGCCTTACCCCGAGCTCATTTTTCAATATTTGCCGAATGAAATATTGCGATTTGTTCAGCTCACGAGCCATTTTTTGGCCACTGCGACGAGGGTTTCGATCAAGTCGCTTCCTTACTTTTAAAACCATTTCTGCTGATGTTGTTATTTTCTTCCGTCCACTTCCTTGACGTTGGGCTACGCTACCAGCATCGCGATGGTACGAGACATAAAATATTTATTCACATTTAAATCGTGGAGTGCTCTAACCATAGAAAAGAAATCACACTATCACGCTATCATGAATAATTTTTTTTTTTGAAAAATTCTCACCAAAATGCTGTTGTACGCTTGTAAAAATATAATGGGCTGTCACTGGAATTATTTTAACAGTTGTGGTACGAGTGGCTTAGAAATGACAGCAGTCTGAAACTGGTTGCAGTTTTTTCATCTCACCCTGTATATGAATACCTGTCGTTTAGGTAAGATTTGTACCCTTGGCATCTTCTACGTTCCATAATAGAATTTGATGATAAAAAAATCGTAGAACGTTTTGACTCACTACGATTCCGATTAAAGGGAATTTTTAACTATTTTTTAAATAAAGCACCAAACTTGCCTCAAGGTGATTATATGAGAAAAAATGTATTTCTACTCTTTTATTTCCAAAATTGCTAAATTTACTATGCACAGATTCCGAGGAATCTTTATCCGTAAACTTCCAAATGTGTGGAAGAGGGGGGAACTTGCCCGCTCCATTTTCGCTACTTTTCGATGTAAGCTTTAGTTTCATAATCTGCTGGATTTTCGCCGTAATTATGTTTTATCTTGTACAGTTTTATTAGCTCTACTTTCAAAAGTTGCTGGAGTTTTATACTAAGTATTGAAAAAAAAATGGATTTGTCGCACATTCATTCAAAATATTTAAACACTCCACCATACTTTGGAGGGTATATTAAATTTGTCATTCCGTTTTTAACTCCTCGAAATAAGCATTTTAGACCACACAAAGTAAACATATTCTTGATCAGCATATGGTTCGGTTTATCCATGCCCGTTCGTCAGAGGAAATCACTATAGTTCCCGAGTTGACAAAATTTTAATCAAAGGTCCGTAGAATTTTTTGTATTGAAAATCTACCATACATATCCATGTTTTGGTATAGCTCCCGCAGATTTAAGATTTTACGTGTTTGATTACAATTTTAAAACGAAACTTATGCAAGTCCATCATATTCATTTGTATCTTCCGATATTCGATATTTTGCTGATTTCATCCAGAGCTAAAAAAATTTTAGTGGACCATAGTATACATGTGCTTATGCTTTCCAAGCACGAAAATATTAAAATAAAAATCTTTATCAAAAACTGGCGAAAAATATGGCTAAAACCAGGGACGTAGCCAGGGATTTGCGCCTAACCCTCCTTCTCAAAAAAATTTATTTATTTTTTTTTTTAATTTTTATAATTTTATTTATATTTTGGCTTTTTATTGCCACCCAAATTAAATTTGGAAGCAATTTATTTCAAGATGACTTTAATAATGACCATTTCTCCAATTCCAAAACTTTTGGCGGAAGTTAGTTGTGTACTGTGTTCCGCTCAACTTACATTTTTTAATTTTTCATTAAGAAATGTATTTTAAATTTCTTCTTCCTGGTTTTTGTTTAATTTTTTTGTTTTCTTCAAGTTAAAAAAGAACATTTACTTTAACACCCAACACTTGAACATTTGATTTTAGAAAGCCGTTAATGGCAATGACTTTGTAACAAAAATAACGAAATAATAAAACACAACCAGCTAACTGTTTTACAAACTTGGTTGGCTGCCAGCCATCACATATGGTAATAGCCGCCGTTAGTAGTCAAGAGCCATTAATGTGTGTTTGCCATAATTGTGTTAGAGTTCAAGTCAACACTTGTCTTCTGCTGCGAGTGTACATATTCTATTAATTCAGATAGACACACATCCACCCACCCATCCACACAACCAATTCAAGAGGGAGGGCCAGTTATGTGGCGGTATGATGGCGAACGATTCCCAACAAAATAACCTAGAAAACTTTCTTCGTACATATGTATGCATGCAACTATGTTTGTTCTTGTAGAGCTACTGTGAGAGAATTGTGTTTCTAATTGTTTATCTGTAAGCGCATTACGGAATAAGTGAAATGATTCTGAAATGAGCGAAAGAGGGAGAGAAAAATGAAAACAATAACAAACAAACACCATCCATCTATGGCACCTTGAATTAATATGACCCACCTTTTATGGATATGTGGTGAGTTGAGTGGCTTCTGTTTGTGCTGTTGCATGAAGCTTACAGTGCACAGCCAAGAAGTTACGTCTACTGACGACAAATAAGAAATTGGATAGTTTATCTGAGAAATTTTAAATTTGTTTTGAATGAATGGTAGGCCGTGAAAATGAATAGATTAATTTATGAATTCGATATGATTTCGCATGTTTTACACGGACTTGAAAAAAAAAAACTTTGCTGCCAATGGATAGTTGAATTTATTCAGGAAATTAACCCTGAATAAGGAACACTGTTTATTATAATCTGAGATAAAATAGGTTCATTTTTGTCAACTTCCACAGTAGGAAAGAGGGTATATTTAGGTAGATCCCACAAAGTGTAAATTTTCCTGATCAACGTGAAATTCTATGTGCATTTATTCGTGGAAAATCACTCTGGCTTCCGAGCGGAATGAAGTATATGAATACAAAAATTTTTCAAGGGTATTACATTGTGAACGGAAAATTTGGGGGACAACAAATTTCTTGGTATTTTCGTAAGTACTTTAAGAAACCGGAAGGACAGAATCGCTGTGAGGGTTATTTCTGTATCCTTTTCGTTTTTATACCCTACAACACTTTGTGTTGGGGGTATTATAAGTTTGATTGGGCCAAAAAACACCACGAAATATTGATTTCCCACATAGGAAAATATATATGGATCTTCCTATCTCGCCGAGCTGAGTTGATCTAGCTATGTATGTCCGTCCGTCTGTCCGTCTGTCCATGTTAATTTGTAATCACTCTACAGGTCGCAATTACGGCCCGATGTTCACGAAATTTAGAATGTAGGTGGGGTTAAGGTCAGAATAGAACCCTATTTCTTTTGGAGATGATCGCATAATATTTAGGGGTTGAAATGGACCAAAAACTGAAGAACTTCCTGATTTTGCAGTTGCTCTACAGGTCACAATTATAGACCAATCGAAGCGAAAGTCAGCATGGGGCTAGAGTTTTGGGCTCGGTAGAAGCCTTCCAATTTTGGTGGTCATCGGTTAATATTTAGTGGGTGAAATAGACAACAACATTTCTGTTAAATAAAAGACAAATTTTATATTAAACCGCGAATATTTTCAATCCCAGCGAAATCACAAATATGCGAACATGTCAATTCTGACCGTTACGTAGATGCCGATAGTAAAAATATCTGATATATATAGCGAAATATATACAATGTATATATACAAAGGAAGGGGATGTTAGCTAGAATGCTTATATCCAGAATGGCTGGAGCGATTTTGACAAATTTTGTAAATTTGGAATGTCCTTTTGGCAGAAAAGTATAAAATCTACAAAAAATCGAATAAAAATATGCCAAAAATGATGTTAATATATAGATTTTTTAGTATTTTGTGACATTTTTTATTTTTTTCATATTTTTTATCGCATGCGATTTTTCAATTTAACTTATAATATTGAAGTGTATATTTTATAATATTTTTGCACTTTACAACACAGGTTGGAGTTATTATTTATATACAGATTGCAATTATCGTTCGATCCTCACGAAATTTTTGACAAAGGTAGGGTTAGGCTCAGAAGGGCTAAGTCTATTGTTTTCAAAGATGTCCGCAATATATTTAGGGGTTAAAATGGACCAGCAACTAAAAATGTTCCTGATTTTGCAGTTGTTATAAAGGTCACAAATAGAAACCAAAGGACACGAAGTATCGTACGAAGTTAGAGTTTAGGACAGCGGGTAGAATGGACAACTACTTTTGTGTGAAAAAATAAGAACATTACTTGCAGGCGATATCCAAAAAATACAAAAGGCGAACTTCTGGCTTTTTTATGCTGATTTCGTTGACGAATATAGCCAAATATCGTAGACAAGCAATTCATATAGATGAGTCAAAATTTGGAAATACAGAGGGGCTTCTTGCTTTTGGAGATGATTGCAAAATATTTAGGGGTTCAAATGAACCAAAAACAGAAATGTTTTTCCGATCACACAATTGAAGCCAATCGAAACGCCTGTGAAGATAGTTAAGGACAGGGAAGAATTCTAGCATTTTGGATGACCATTGGATTATATTTAGCTGTAAAATGGACTACAACAACTAACAGCCCGACGGAGTGCATAAATGTTGGGCAAACGTCTCTAGTCAAAATCCTAATTTCAAAAGCGAAATCTTCCAAAATGGATTTGGACATAAGGGGGCTTCTAACATATTGTAGTGTTGTAGGGTATAACATAGTCGGCCCCGCACGTCTATAGCCTTTGCTTACTTGTTTATTTATTGCAAAGACGATACGTACCATAAAATCGGCATAAAAGTTACTCGAGGTAAAACTTGCCTACGATATTGATTCCTTTTTTTCTCAAAGTGTTTTACTCTAGAATTGAAAACCGTAATATCATTAAAATATCGAATATCGGGAGGTACTGTTGCATGGGTGTATACGAAAACGTGAACCTGCATACGAATTTTTTGCCATAGGTTGTAGTACCCACTAAGATTTCGGTAAATAATGTCGGTAAAATCATGAAAATACCGAATATCGGGAGGTACCGTTATATGGGAGACCTGCATACGAAATTTGTTGCCATAGGTTGTAGTACCCACTAAGATCTTCCAGTACTAAATTTGAAATAATTCCGGGAGGTACCGTTATATGGGGGCTATACGAAGACGTGGTTACGAAGTTAACCTGCCTACTGGTGAACTATGCATGTATGCAAAATTTTAGCCTTCTATCTCAATTCGTTCGAAAGATAACGTGATTACAACATACAGACTGATAGACGGATGGACATTGCTAGATCGTCTTTGAATTTTACGCTGATCCAGAATATATACTTTGTAGGTTCTATTCTAAATATTTCGAGGAGTTACAAACGGAATGACAAAGCTACTCGTGATATACCATCCATAGGTATAAAAAACTCGAACACATCACATTTTTTTGATGAACTTTTCCTTGACCTATTTTCGGGTTGATGCATGAAAGCAAAATCTCTCAAAACACGTAATTTTTTTGGGAAATAGGCAAAGCAAGAGATATTCTAGAATTTCTTTTTTTGGATTCTTAGAAAAAATTTTCTCTAAGGCTTTTGTACAATCTTGACCATATTCAATAGAATCTCAACATTTTTATTTTTAATATAGAGCTTTGAAAATGTATAGAGAGCTTTGAGTTATATCAGGAACCAGTGGTTTTAAAGTTGGGTCATGTCGGTCCACCTGTTTGTTATAGTCCCTATTAAAAAGTTAATCCCGATATCAAGTGCTTTAGCGTTTTAGTCACACAGGGTGAGATGAAAAAACTGCAATCAACTTCAGACTGCTGTCATTTCCAAGCCACTCGTCCGACAGCTGTTAAAATTATTCCAGTGACAGTTCATTATATTCTTTACAAGCGTACAAAAGCATTTTTGTGAGAATTTTCCAGAAAAAAAGTTATTCGTGATGGCGGGAAAACCACAAGCGGCTATCGTTAGAGTACTCCAGCATTTAAATGTGAATAAATCTTTTGTGTCTCGTACTAAAGCTCGTTACCGTGAAACTGGTAGCATAGTCCGACGTTAAGAAAGTGGATGGAAGAAAACAGCAACATCAGCAGAAATGGTTCGGAAAGCAAAGAAGCGACTTGATCGAAACCCGCGTCGCAGTGGCCGAAAATGGCTCGTGAGCTGATCATATCGCAATATTCCATTCGGAAAATATTGAAAAATGAGCTAGAGGTTAAGCCACTGAAATTCCAAAAAGTACAAGAATTTACACGTCATCAGAAAGAAAATAGACTCAAAAGAGCTAAAGAGTTGCTTCGCTTGGCCAAAAGTGGGGAATTGCGGAATTTAGTTTTTTCCAGTGAGAAATCATTTGTTGTCCAGCAGTATGTAAACAAACAAAATGATCGGGTTACTTACCAAAGAGGTCAGCTTAAAATGCGCACCTGGCCACCAGAACTAAAGCGCCGGCTATGGTGATAGTGTGGGCCGCCATAACAGCCGATGTTCACTCTCCGCTAGTATTAATCGACCGTGGCATCAGAATAAATTCCGAATATTTTCGCGAAAATATTCTGGAGGATGTAGTAAAGCCTTGGGCACGCAAACACCTTGAACATTCCAACAGGACTCAGCACGCGCCACCCCAGAATGGTTACAAAATGAGGTTCCTCGCTCCATTTCCGGCCACCACACAATGGCCACGGATACCAATCCGTTGGACTATTGTGTCTGGAGTATTTTGGAAAGCAAGGTTGGCACAAAAGAATACAAAAGTGTCGATCACCTCAAGCAAGCGCTTCGCCGGGAATGGGTCAAAATACCGCAGAGCATGTAAAGGTTTCATTGGCCGTTTGATGGCCATAATTCGTGGCAAAGGTGACCAATTTGAACAAATCTAAACTAATTCTAAAATTTGATTTTATTTCCGACATTTTTTGCTTTCATTCAATAAAATTGAAAAAAAAAATGTAAAAATTATGGCGTTCGACTTTGTTGCAGTTTTTTATCTCACCCTATATTTTCCATTTAATTCGAAAAATGTTGGTATTTTAAGTTCTTACTATTGTAGGGAAACGTTACTGGCAACAAATTATCAATATAAATCCACGTTTAGGGACTATGCTTTACAATATCCTAACACACAGGTGGATTTGGTATATTTATTGATTCTTTGGAGATATAAAAAATTTTTGATTATATCCATACTATCACCTGAATATCCATTCCACCTACTGTTCTATTTCGTTTCTCTCTAAAATCTCTTCCCAGTAAACATCAACACATAACCCTAATAGTAATTATCAACTTCATTATTATCATTCTATCCAGCCATCCACCCATTTATTCATTCAGCCAGCCAGCCAGTCAATCAGTCAGCTAACCAGCCATGAACGAAAAAGGGCTGTTGTAACGACTTTTCCAGCTAAAACTAAGCTGACACTTCTATGTTTGTTTAGTGCTGCCGTTGCTGCTGTTGGTTTGTTTTTATTTTTTGTTTGTTTAAATGTTTATTTTTTTAAACGGATTTTCATTACTAAGCGTCGTTGACATGTTTAGTTTTTAGTTAGACTAATGTCTGGCTTAAAGTTCAAAACTATTAAATTTCTACAAAACTTCAGGGGGAAAAGTCAATGTCATGCAATGGAGAATTTATCTAGTGTTGAAATTCACATGAATAAGCATGTCTGACAGCGGGATATTAAAAAACAACTTTTCAAATCTGGGGGAGTGGGATGGTTTAGAGAAATGGGGGGATAATTTGTATTAAAGTACAATTATGGTTTTTTTATAAAATGGTATGAGGGTGTAATTGTAGTTTGTACTTAATTAGGCCCTCCCATCGTTTTACTACATGAATTACGAAATTATAGAGGTTGGGGTAATATTGTTGTGGGGGAATGATAGCCCTTGATGACTATATTAAGAACCGAAAGGAGATATTTTATCATGAATCTGATATTGAAGTTTTTTGCTTGTTTACATTGTGCATCATAAAAATAATTACGGAAAAATTAAATTATGAAAAAAGAGCTAAAAATAGAAGATACTTGTTTTGTAGTCCTAAAGGTTTATAATGCCGCAAAAACATCAAAATAACGTGGTGGAACCGTTATATGGGGGCTACACGAAGACCTGTACCTGCATAGCCAATATTCTGTCAGAGACTGTAGTACCCATAAGGAACTTTAAACACCAAATGTTGAACAATTCCGGTGAATAATGTAGCTAAAATCATCAATATACCGATTACAGGGAGGGACCAACATATAGGGGCTATACGAATACCTGGAACTGCATAGGACATTTTCTATCACAGGTTGTAGTACTCGTTATGAATTGCAAATTTGAAACCATTCCGATGAATAATGTAGCCAAAATTATAAAACTACCGAATATAGGGTGGTACCGATTTACAGGGTAAGATAAAAAACTGCAACAAAATCAAACGCCATAATTTTTAAATTTTTATACCCTCAGCCATATGGCTACAGAGGGTATATATCATTTGATACGGTCAAAACGTGCCTAGTCGAAATAACGGTTTTAGACCCTAGGTCTCTTTGGACTAAATCCGTTTCAGAACATTTGGAGTCGATCTAGCGATGTCCGTCCATCCGTCTGTCTGTCTGGCTGGTGCGCACGATAACTCTCGAAGGGAGTATCCGATTTGGTCCAAATTGGCTACATCGTAATATTTTTGTCAAACTCAGATCGAGTTCGGAGATGGGCAATATCGGTCCACTCCTTCTGGTACCTCCTCCACAAAAGGTCGACATTTTCAAAAAATATATTTTTTGCACAGAAAGAGAAAGGATAATCCAATTTTGCTCCGACTTTGCGAATCCTAATATTTGCGTCAGTGCTATGACAGGTGAGAAAATGGACAAAATCGGTCCACTCCATCAAGTACCTCCCCCACAAATGGTCAAAATTTTGAATAATTACAACTCTCATAAAATGTTATGTAAGAGTCCGATTGTCTTCAAATTTCACACATCCCAATATTTATATTAACCCAAGGTCTGGTGTTAAGGTGAACAATATCGGCATACTCCTTCTGGTACCTCCCCCACAAAAGGTTGACATTTTCAAGGAAAAACATATATTTTGCGCAGAAAGAGAAATTCTAATCCGAATTTGCTCCGACTTTGCGAATTCTAATATTTGCGTCAGTGCTATGACAGGTGTGAAAATGGACAATATCGGTCCACTCCATCAAGTACCTCCCCCACAAATGGTCAAAATTTTGAAAAATTACAACTCTCATAAAATGTGATGTAGAAGTCCGATTGTCTTCAAATTTCACACATCCTAATATTTGTATTAACCCATGGTCTGGTGAGAAGGGGGAATACATCGGTCCACTCCTTCTGGTACCTCTCCCACAAATTTTTGAAATTTTGAGTACCCATGAAGAGGGTCAAACGTTTGAATAACCTTAACACTAGTCAAAATATATTTAGATAATCGAACATAAGCTGAGGGTATATCTCTGGCGGCAATACCGACTGATACTTTTTAACTTGTTTTTAAATGATATTAAATGAAGGCAAAAAATGTCGGAAATAGCATCAAATTTTAGAATGAGTTTAGATTTGTTCGAATTGGTCACCTTTGGTACGAATTAGAGCCTTCAAACGGCCAATGAAACCGTCACACGCTGCCCGAATGTTGCTCTGCGGACTATTCCCGGCGAAGCGCTTGTTTGAGGAGATCGACATTTTGGTATTTTTTAGTGCCAACCTTGCTTTCCAAAATACTCCAGACACAATAGTCCAACGGATTGGTATCCGGAGATTTTGATGACCATTGTGCGCTGGAAATGCAGCAAGGAACTTCATTTTGTAACCATTCTTGAGTGGAGCGTGCTGAGTGCGATGGTGCTGAGCCCTGTTGGATGAGTTCTGGTGGCCAACCGAAGGTGCACATTTTCAGCTGACCTCTTTGGCAAGTAAACCCGATAACTTTGTTTGTTTACAAAATGCTGGACAACGAATGTTTTCTCATCAGGGAAAACCAAATTCGGCAGTTCACCACTTTTGGCCAAGCGATGCAAGCTCTTTTGAGTATATTTTCTTTTTGTTGCGATGTGTAAGTTCTTGCATTATTTTTAAATTTCAATGGCTTTACCCCGAGCTCATTTTCAATATCTGCCGAATGGAATATTGCGATATGTTCAGCTCACAAGCCATTTTTCGGTCACTGCGACGCGGGTTTCGATCATGTCCACTTCCTTGACGTCGGGCTACGCTAACAGTACCACGGTAACGAGCGATCTTACGAGACACAAAAGATTTATTCACATTTAAATGCTGGAGTGCTTTAACGATAGCTACTTGTGGTTTTCCAGCCAAATATAAAAAAATCACACTATCGCGCTTGAATTCCATCACGAATAACTTTTTTTCTGGAAAATTCTCACCAAAATGCTTTTGTACGCTTGTAAACACTATAATGAGCTGTCACTGGAATAATTTTAACAGCGCTCGGATGTGTGGGTTAGAAATGACAGTTTGAATTTGGTTGTATTTTTTTCTGCTCACCCTGTAATTGACTTTAGTTTTTATTTCCCATGAGCTCGCTGCTCCAAAACCAATATTTCATGGCATCAGCAATCCTACCTTCCTCGCATGCTAATTATATATCCCATTATAACAATTCATATTTCATGCATATGTTTTTCTCATATAAACAAATACCTCCTTCAGTTCCGACAACATTATGTTAAGAACTACTATTAACTTAAGAGTCAGCAATTGAAGGACTGTCACTTATTGACCATCATAAAAGCAAACAAAAAAATATTAATTCCCCGCTCAAGTGGTTGAAGAGCCATGAATATCGCCATTGTTGATGTTTGCTAGCTCCAAACACACATTCACTCAATACGGCTGAGTATCCTCGAAGCAAGTGTCAATAATGGCTGACACTGTCTCCCAGATTCATTGCTGCCACTCTGCAAATTGAGGGCGAAAACAAAGGGCATTACAATATTGTTATTATTACGGTTTTACGATTCTTGAACTAGTTGGCTATTATTTTTTCAGCTACTCTTTCCTTGCTTTGCTTTTCTTCAGAGATAGTTGACCCACAAGGCTCAATGGCAGAAGGCCATAATGTTGGACCTGGACTCTGCAATTGTTTGGCGTTGTTGCGGCGGCATCTTGACTTCCTCTTTAATGATATTTGGGAATAGGCGAACACCCTCCCAAAAATGACTCCTCCAGTCTTTAGAATTTATTGTTTATGGCCAGTGTTTATGGTGGCTGTTACCACTTTTATATGTTGTGCAATAAAACAAATGGCATGTTTTATTAGTTTGCAAATAACTGCAAATATTTGTCGTCGATGCCTTGGTCGCCACGGCATTGCCGCCATATGGCCATAAAGGGCGTATGGGACTTTGTTTATTCGTTTCGCCGCGGCACATATTTATACATAAATATGTATGAGTGTATGTATGTGTGTGTGTGTATTGGCGATGGGCCGATGGGTCGGGTGATTAATGTGTCAAGTGCCACTTTTGGCGTTAAAAGACAACACCACCGATGTCGTTGAATTTGAATAAAATATAGTCTATGGAAATTTTCAATAAAGCAAAAAAAAAAAAAGAAAAGTACTTCATAAAATATATTGCTTCCTTTTTGGTCAATGTAGGGAGGAGGGGCGTCAGGTGAGGCGACTAATTTTCTTGAATATGGATATACTGGTGATTGAAATTTAATTCTTAAGTCCTTTTTTTCTCGTGTGACATAGCTTTTTGCAACATTTTTATACCCTCCAAACATAGTATGGAGGATATATTAAGTTTGTCATCCCGTTTGTAACACCTCGAAATATACATTTTAGACCCCACAAAGTATTTACATTCTTGATCAGCATAAAATACTATGTCGATTTAGTGATGTCCCTTCGTCTGTCCGTCTATCCATACTAGCTTCCGAACGAATTGAAGTAGATTGATAAAATTGTACTCAAATGTATATTCCACGTCCACGTTTTGTTATAGCCCCCATATAACGGTACCTCCCGATATTTGGTACTTTGATGATTTTAGGGAATTTATTCACCGGAATTTTTTCAAATTTGGTATTTGAATTCTGTGCAGGCCCACGTCTTCGTATAACCCCCATATAAGAATTGCCAAATTCGTTCCAAATGGTGGAGGGTATTCAAAGTTCGGCCCAGCCGAACATACAGCGTTTTTACTTGTTTTTAAATATTTTTTAAGTAATAAATGTTGACCCCTCCTGATGATGTACCAGATAGGGTGGTCGGTAAATTCCATGTTCACATCAGATGTCTGATTGAGAGAAATGTTTATATAAACCACGTTAAAAAGGAATATTCAAATTTGTTATCAGTTGGTAAGGTTAGTGGTACCATCCATCTGCACATCAGATATTGCTTTAGTAGAAATATTTACATTTTATGATTGTTTTGGCCATTCAAAATGTTGAATATTTGTGGGAGAGCTACCAGCTGATATCTATCATCTTCACAATAGATCTCGTGTTTATTGAAATATTGGAGTGTGACAAGCTTGAAAGGAATCGGATGCTCATTTCGCGTGTTTCGTGCTTCCACGATCTTCATGGCTATTTGAAATTTTGGCCCGTTGTGAGGAAGGTATGAGAAATAGTGTACCGATATATTTTACATTTTCACAAAAGATCTTGTGTTCATAAAAACATTGGGATGTGTGCAATTTGAAGACATTTGGATGCTTATGAAATGTATCGTATTTCAAAATGGTGATCCATTGTGGGAAAGGTGCCAGAACGAGCCTTCCTATATGGAATATTGGGATTTGCGAGGTTTGCACAAAAACGAAATATCCTTTGTCCTTTTATGAGGTAAAATATTTTCTTTGAAAATGTTGACCTTTGTACCAGGAGTGGACCGATGTTGACCATCATCTAAGTTCCACAATAATATAACGATGTACCAAGATTGAGCCACATTGAATACCCACTTCGAAAGTTATCATGTGCATCAGCCAATGTACACCCAAATGCCCTGAAATGGATTAGGTCCAAAGAGAACTAGAGTCTAGAACCGTTATTTCAATGAGGCACGTTTTGACACCATTTTTCCGTCTACCGTTATTTCAATGAGGCAAGTTTTGACAACATTTTTCCCGTCTATGGAGACTCCTTCCAAGCGGTCTTTACGGACTGCATTTTTATTCCGTATGTCGGAAGAGGTTCCGTTAGCTCATCTGTAAAGACTCTCCAGAGGCACCTATTCTTCAGCTCGTGTATAGAGACTCCCATCAGCTCGTGCATGGAGACTTCCTTCAGTTCGTGTATAGAGACTTCCTATAGCTTGTGCATAGAGACTCCCATCAGCTCATCTATAAAGGACTCCCATCTTTCAGCTTATCAATAGAGGACTTCAGCTCTTCCCATCCTTCAGCTCGTCTCTAGAAACTGCCATCCTTAAGCTCGTCTCTACAAACTGTCACCCCTCAGCTCGTCTCTAGAGACTGCCATCCTTCAGCTCGTCTCTAGAGACTGCCATCCTTCAGCTCGTCTCTAGAGACTGCCATCCTTCAGCTCGTCTCTAGAGACTCCCATCCTTCAGCTCGTCTCTAGAAACTGTCATCCTTAAGCTCGTCTCTACAAACTGTCACCCCTCAGCTCGTCTCTAGAGACTGCCATCCTTCAGCTCGTCTCTAGAGACTCCCATCCTTCAGCACATATCTAGAGATTGCCATCCTTCAGCTCGTCTCTAGAAACTGCCATCCTTCAGCACGTCCCTAGATATTGCCATCCTTCCGCTCGTCTCTAGAGACTCCTTTCTGCTCGTCTTTAGAGACTTCCTTCAACTCGTCTATATATACTACCTTCCATTCGTGTGTAGAGGCTCTCTTCTGCTTATCCGCAGAGATTACTTTCCTTGAAACGTCTCTAGAAACTGCCATCCTTCAGCACGTCCCTAGATATTGCCATCCTTCCGCTCGTCTCTAGAGACTCCTTTCTGCTCATCTCTAGAGACTCCCATTCTTCAGCTCGTCTATAGATACTGCCTTCCACTCGTGTATAGAGGCTCTCTTCTGCTTACCCGCAGAGTTTACTTTCCTTGAAACGTCTCTAGAAACTGCCATCCTTCAGCACGTCCCTAGATATTGCCATCCTTCCGCTCGTCTCTAGAGACTCCTTTCTTCTCGTCTCTAGAGACTTCCTTCAACTCGTCTATATATACTACCTTCCGTTCGTGTGTAGAGGCTCTCTTCTTCTTATCCGCAGAGATTACCTTCCTTGAAACTTATCTGCTAAGAATTTCCACCCTCTTCCTTTCCTCTTCTTTCACAAATTTCCTGATGAAATTATTTACAGTCTCTCCCATTTCTCGGGTGTTTTTATTTGTCTGTTTTTGCATAACCCACAGGTTTAATCAGAAACCCAAAATGTATCCCATTAACCTTAATGAGTTAACCACAAATCAACAATATGACAACAACGACTAACCTGTGCCTTCGTTGGCAGGAATCAGCCTGTTTTCTGTTGTTGTTGCAGTTGTGCGATAATGTGGGCGTGCCCTCAATCAATTTTCTCCCACAAATGTTGTCGCTACATTATAAACTGAAATGAGAAGCAACCGCAATGCCAGGAGCAGTAGTAGTAACATAAAATATTGTTGTTGTTGTTACTTCTACTGCTGGTGATGATATTCGGTGTGGAAAATTGTCATTGTCATTTGTTGTTTTTGTCGTCTTTTTTATTTTTAAGCCACAATATGTTGTTGCTGCTACTGTTTTTGTTGGCTTTCATTTCGGTTAAGCTAATGGCTAAGCATTTTAGATGAGCGAATGTCTGATGTTGTGTGTGTTTTTTGTTTTTTGTTGTTGTTATTTTTTTCTATTTATTTTGGTCTAGAATTATCAATGTGTCCTTCATAGCATTGCTAATGACAGTTCAAATAAATGAAAGCTTATTTTCATTTTTGTGTGCGATTAATTCACGCTTTGCTGATGACATTTTAGCTACTGCGGCGACAGATGTTGCTGGGGTTTCTCTGTTTTTCTGATTTGTTTCTGGGTTCATGCCGCCGCTGCTGGACATGCCGACCGACTCTGACCCGCATAAGCGTTTTGTTTATTTATCATCAATTCCAAAACTGTTGACACTTGGACTATTTGCCTTACTATTGATGGAAAAGTCTATTTTGGTCTAATGTTATCCCCCCTAAATTTTATTGTAATTTGCCATAGAAAATGTGTCAGTTTTTCCTTTTCTCGTCATTGTTCTGAGGATGAGTGGGTGTTTATTTGTAACATTAGATGACATTAGTCAAAAAATACTGGAAAAAAAAAGAAAAGCAATCTGGGTGGATAAACGTTAATGTTAATAAATAAATATTAACCTTTGGCCATTAGAATTATTGGCTAAATCAGAAGGTCGCATAGATTGTTTTGGTAATGGAGATTGATGGATGGAGGCAAAACTGTTGAAAATGGAGAGAATTGAAATTGAGATTAAGATTTAGATTGGAGATTCGGAATGTCCTTCGAATTGTGTCTTGAATCTATAATTTATCTAAAAGTGTTTTAAATCTTCACATACTCTCCCTTCCTGCTTTCAGCTCCTCTACATGAAGACTATTTTCCTTCAGTTCGTCTATATGGAGACTTCCTGCCTACGCTTGTCTTTATGAAAACTCCCTGCTTTCAACTTGTCTATATGGAGACTCCCTGTCTTCAGCTCGCCTATATGGAAACTCCCTGCCTGCCCTGAGATTCCCTTTCTCTGGTTTTCAGAGACGAAATCCGCCCTCCCTTCCGTTTTTATATGATTCCCCTTCCGATCATCTATAGAGACTCCCCTTCCGCTCGCCTATAGAGATTCCGCCCAGCTTATCCCGCCACATCGCAAAAAGAAACTCTTTTCACTTTCCCTTCCGCTTGTCTATAGAGACTCCCCTTCCTCTCACCTATAAAGATTCCGTCCAGCTCATCCCGCCACATCGAAAAGAGACTATTTTCACTTTCTCTTCCGCTCGTCTCTAAAGGCTCATCATCTCATCATTCATCTCATCTATAGAGACTCACTTCCGCTTGTCTATAAAGACGCACTTCCTCTCGTCTTCAGAGACGCCCTCCGCACGCCTATAGAGAATCACCTTCCGCTTGTCTATAGAGACTCCCTTCCGCTCGTTTATAGAGACTCGATTCCGATAGTCAATAGAGATTCCGCCCAGCTCAGCCCGCCTATGAAGACTCACCTTCCGCTTGTCTATAGAGACTCCCTTCCGCTCGTTTATAGAGACTCGATTCCGCTAGTCTATAGAGATTCCGCCCAGCTCAGCCCGCCACATCGAAAAAAAACTCTTTTTACCTCAACCATAAAAAGTTATTGGTGGTGCATCCTAAGTTGCCTGAAACTTAAGCACGTTGTAATTCTTAACAGCTTGTATGATTATAATGTTGACTACAAACGGTTATGGTGCGGATTTAATTAAAACGATTTATTTAAGTACTCAAACATTAAAAATTGAAGACATAATCCCTATAAACTTTCGAGGGTCTTAAAACGAAATTTATTTAAAGATATACGAATCTGCTCTGTTCCGGTGCTGAAATTTAATCTTCTGTGAAATTTTTAAGTTTCATATCTAAAACAAATTATTCTAAAATGAATTGCTTAAACAAATTTGAGAATTTTTTTTCTCAGCAGCATCATTTTTGAGTTGGATCTTTGCATGAAAGACAAGAAGAAAATAAAATGGAATAAAAATAAGCCACAAAACAACACATTTGCTATTGAATAAAATATGTTAGTCCTTGTTTTGCAATGACCTCCTTTTGCAACACTCACAGACACACACACACACACAGAGGCACCGCACCCCCAATCCATCAGCATATGGCGGATGTTGTGATGCTTTGGCCCATTGCCACCGCCATGGCCCCAATACAGACAGTTTTTGGTTGGTGTTACAAAGAAACCAAATCAACCATCCAAACCAACCAACCGAACGAACGAAAAAACTACCAACAGGCAACCAGGCAGTGAGAGGGACAGGCGAACCGACCGATAAACAGACAGACTTTTGTATTGATTCCTTTTTAATATTTACACTTTCATTGTAAACACTTTCTTTCCAGATTGGCAATGAGAAAACAAGGATACTTGCAGCTGCCATGCCTTTAGGACATCTCTCATGTTTCTTACTCTGTTTGTTATTGATTTTTGGAAAACCAAAGGATCTATATACTTATGTGTTTGTCTTGCGTTTGTATGTATGTATGTGTGTATATATCCTGTACTTTTTTGTGCAACTTTTATTTTTCCTTTAGCAAACAGTGTTGTTGGTTATAATACCCTCAGCTTTTTTTTCTTGTTTTGCTTTGTAACACTTGACGCCCACACATTTTCCTAATTTTTTTATTTTAATTTTATTTTGTTTTGCCTTTGAAAGCATTCTCCTTGGGTCCTTTGTGTGTGTATGTGTGTGTGTGTATTGCCTAGAATTGGAAATCATTTTGGCCTTTTTGTTTCTTTCTGTGGCTTTTCAATTTCGATTGTTACGTTCCAGTTTATTTGACATCAAAAGTTTATGGTCTATCGCACAGAAAAGTGTTAATAATGTGATGGCGGGACCGTGTTTGGCCTTTCTTGCTTTGACACATATTTGGTTGGGTTTGGTTCGGTTTTGAAAGGGTTGACCACAATAACAAAATGTTTAAATTGAATAGAATTTGAGAATTGTTTTGTGTTTTTTTTTTTTTTTTTTTTTTTTTTTGTAGAAATTGTGGGTTGTTGTAAAGTAATTTTATAATCAGCTGACCCTACGCCCAAAATAAGTGGAAAAAAGTTTTTACAAATTTTCTAAAAGGGACATAACTAAGAAAATAAGTAGGTCCCAACCTTGTCTCAGTAAAAACCTCCCAAATTAAAAGGTACATTTAAACATCTGTTAGAAATTGAAAGCTCTGACTATGATGGCGAAAATATAAATTAGGTTTGTCACAAAGATACAAAATTTTCATTTTAGGGATCCTCAAACCGCACCTGCCTATCACAGTGCACAAATCCACGGCTTTGTATTGTCCTTTCTCTGACTTAGTGATCGTTTTCCTTCAAGAATGAAAATAGCATGCGGGCGGGACCTCGAAAATTCACGATTTTATATACAGTTTACTCTTCACTCTTTTTATATAAGCAGATGCGTTCCTTTTTGGAAAATTAGAATATTTGCAGAATGGTGCGAAATAGAGTGAGAGTTTCCTTCAAGAATGAAATCGACTGAAAGAATTTTCTTTGCTGTAAACGGGCAATTTCGGCGATCACCGCGCCTAATTCATTCGTATCGCAGTTATACTAACCAGGCCTCTTTCGCCACCCCAAACTACTAAAGTAATTTAGTTGTTGTTTACGAAAAGAGAAGATTCACCAATAGAGCATAGATATTATTAAGAACTACAAAAATTCTTCCGGTGTTTATTTCTTTGTACCTTTCTTCCATTTTATACCGTCAAAACACATGCGAAACACCCTCACCATCAGACACAAACTGTGGGGATTTTTTGTTGCTACCGCTGTCTAAGCCTCTCTTCCATCACTCTGAGTTAAACACTCTCTGTAGCCATATGGCTGAAGGTATACGAAATATCGATTGGCAATTTATGAAGCAGCGTCGAATTTGAATGTTGTAATGTACGATTTATTCTTCGGTATACCTCTGCCCCCTGCCAATTCGAGTTAACAACAAGTAAAAAAGCCGTAAGTTCGGCCGGGCCGAACTTTTAATACCCTCCAACCATTTGGTACAAATTTGGCAATTTCCAAAAATAAAAAAAAAAAATAAAATAATAATAAAATCCGTTAAAAATTCTGTTAAAATCTTAAAAATACCGAATGCTTATACGACGACGTGGACCTGCATAGGCAACTTTTGTTATAAGTTATTACAATATTTAAATGTGAAACTTGAAGAAAAATCTGTTTATAATGTAGCTAAAATCATCAAAATTCCGAATATCGGGGGGTACGGTATATGGGGGCTATACGTAGACGTGGACCTGCACAGACATTTTTCTGGCATGGGCTGAAATATCCATTACGAACTTCACATGCGAAATTTGAAACAATCCCGGTAAATAGTGTCGCTAAAATCATCAAAATGCCGAATTTCAGGGGGTACGGTATATGGGGGCTATATGAAGACGTGGACCTACATGGCCCATTTTCTGTTTCATGCTGCAGTATCTATTACGAACTTCAAATACCAAATACCGAATATCGGGGGGTACCGTTATATGGGGACTATATGAAGACGTGGACCTGCACAGATAATTTTCTGTCTTATACTGTAGTATCCCTTAAGAACTTCAAATGCCAAATTTGAAACAATTCCGATGAATAATGTCGCTAAAATCATCAAAATACCGAATATCGGGGGGGGTACCGTTATATGGGGGCTATAGTATAACTTGGACCTACATGGCCCATTTACGAACTTAACCTGTCTACTGGCAAAATATACATGTGTGCAAAATTTTAGCCTTCTATCTCAATTTGTTCGAAAGATAGCGTGATTACAACAGATAGACAGACGGACCGACAGACAGACAGACGGACAGACAGACAGACGGACATGGCTAAATCGTCTTAGAATTTTATGCTGATCAAGAATATATATACTTTGTTGGGTCTGACATGAGTATTTCGAGGAGTTACAAACGGAATGACAAAATTAATATACCCTCCATAGTATGGTGGAGGGTATAAAAATGTAAGTGTTATGTGTCCTCCTTGATAATACAATCATTTGAGGGCGGTCAAATTTCTGTGTTTGATTGGCAACGACATGTGGACGTTGAAATGGTGTTTAAAATATTTCAGATATTTCAATATCAAAGGTTTCGCCAGACATACCATGTAGCAGTGAAACCCTTTGCGTGGTAAAAGGACGCATGTGGAAACATAATACATACATGCTGGCATATACATAAACACATACATAGATGTGTTTTGGCATTGCTCTCTTTTCTCAATTTTTTTTTTTTTTTTATTTTCCCTTTCTTCAAAATTGCAAAACAATAATAAATTTGTTGTAAACTCCCCCAAAATATTCGGCTGAATGAGTCCTTTTTTTCACACCCCACCTCCATAAAAAATGTTGGATATCCTTTTGCCCTTGTTGTTGTTTTTTTTTGTTTCTTTGTTAATTTCAATTTACCACATCGTGAGGTTATCAAACCATCCTTGTTGGGAATTGAATTCAATTGAATTGAATTTTCGATGGCCGGTCGTTTTGTTTTGTGGCGTTTTGCTGATTATGTGGCGGTCACTTGAATATTGGTGATTCTGTTGTTTTTCTTCTTTGTTCAGCAGTTTGTTGACATTGTCCTTGAGGCCATCAATGGAATACATACATATATAGTATGTGGCATTTGCAAAGAAATTTTAAGCCAACAAAATTTAGAATATTTGGTTATTTTCAGAATTTCATTTCAAGGATTCTGTGTTTTTATATTTCTAATATGTCCATTCGTTCGCTTTCACTTTTGTGTGGCAGGCAGCTGTCTGGTCAAATAAAATATTTAATGTAATTTTCTGCATATTTTATGGGCACAACGATATAAGCTGTCTTGGCCCCTCCAGCAAACATGTCCACACAAAATGTTAAGTGAAATTTTGTCAACATTTTTTTTTTCATTTTTTTTTAATGAAAAACATGTCAAATCATTGTTTCAATAAAAAGTAAGCGCTTTTAGCAGATAGTACTTTGTGTATCAATTTTAAAATTCACAATTAAATATTCTCATCCTGAGTTTCTTTAAGAAATCCAAGAGATTTTATACAAATCCAGATTTATTTAAAATGCACATTTCATTTTCAAACCGACGTCCAATTTGGTACAAGTTGTAAGTATACTTGTCTTAAGACCAAGAGTAATAGTCATTAAGGAAGGAAAGAAAATAATGCTGCCGCTACTACTACAACTACAACAACATTTGAAAACTTAATTATTATGAAATGTTTAATGCCCTGAAAGTCTCACTTGACTTAATGACTGTTATGTATGTGGTTTTAAAATGTTGTGATTTACTTAAATACACAACAACAAAGATGTGTGTGTGTGTGTGTGTGTTTGAACAAACACCCACAAAACACTCATATATACTTTTTGGGGTTGTTTTGGCCAAAATTCCCACATCACATGCTTAAATATGCATTATAGAGTAACGCTTAGACAAAACATGCTATTATTTTCATTAATTACTGTTTTGTGAATTAGGTTGGATCAGGAATAACAAGTAAAAAACATTAAGTTCGGCCGGGCCAAACTTTTAATACCCTCCACCTTAGGGTAAAAGAAACATTAGAAGAAATGTGGCAAAAATCATTAAAATGTCGAATATCGGGAGGTACCGTTATATGGGGGCTACACCAAAACTGGGTCCTATAATTACAATGACTCGCCACACGAACTGGGACCCATTATGACCCACAAATACCAATTTTTAGCCAAATCAGTGAAAAAATATGGAAAAAACCATCAAAATACCGAATATCGGGAGGAAACGTTATATGGGGGCTTTACCAAAACTGGGTCCTATAATTACAATGACTCGCCACACGAACTGGGCCCATTATGATCTACAACTACCAATTTTTAGACAAATCCGTGAAAAAATGTGTCAAAAATCATCAAAATACCGAATATTGGGAGGTACCTTTATATGGGGACTATACCAAAACGTGGACCTATACATACAATGTTTCGCCACACGAACTAGGACCCATTATGACTCACAAATACCAATTTTCAGACAATTCAATGAAAAAATGTGGCAAAAAACGTCAAAATACCGAATATCGGGAGGTACCGTTATATGGGGGCTATACCAAATCATGGACCCATACATTCAATGTTTCGCCACCGGAGCTGGAAACCAATACCAATTTTTAGACATATCCATGAAAAAATGTGGCAAAAAACTAAAATACCGAATATCGGGAGGTACCTTTATATGGTAGACCGAAGCTAGAAGCCATTACGAACTACAAATGCCAATTTTGAGACAAATCCGTAGAAAGATGTTGCAAAAACCAACAAAATGCCAAATATAGGGTGGTACCGTTATATGGGGGCTACACAAAATCGTGGACCTATACATAAAATGTTTCGCCACCGGAGCTAGAACGCAAATACCAATTTGTACACAAATCCGTGGAACGTGTGGCAATGATCATCAAAATACCGAATATCGGGACCTATACATACCCCCTACTCCTTTTCATGGTTGTGGGTATAAAAACTGGTTTTTAGACCCTACACCACATAGTGGTAAGGGTATTGTCTTTGTGCAGTTGTTTGTAACATGGAGAAGGAAGCGAAATAGACGCATAGTTACTTTTGAGGATCTTCATGGAATTACTTTCTGAATCGATTTATGCATATCAGTCCGCCCGTCCATCCGTCCATGTATTTTTGTGTACAAAACGCAGGTCGCATTTATTATCCGATTGAGATGAAATTTTGCAAACAATATTTGTTTGGCCCAAAGATGAACCCTATAGAAATTGGTGATAATCGGATCAGATTTAGATATAGCTCCCATATGTCTTCAGCCGATTTCGGGTCTATTGTGCACCAAATGGCCAATATAAGTCCAAATGACCTGAATTTCGGTACATCCCACCGAGTTCAAGCAGCAAGTTAATTAAATTAGAAGAAAATTGGTTCAGATATAGCTATAGCTCCCATATATATGTGTCATCCAATTTGGGGTTTTAAGACCCTCACATGCGTAATATGAACTCCAGAAGAATGATATTTAGTACCGGACATCAGATACTGCTCGAAAATACCCTTGTCAAATTTTATAGAGATCGGTTGAGATTAGGATATAGCTCCCATATATATTTATCCAGATCAGGTTTATTGTGCAACAAATGGCTAATATTAGCCCAAATGGATTTTGGCATTTACGACAGAATTTATAATATAAACCAGTACTTCAAATTTGGTGTAAATGGGTTCAGATATAAAGCTCCCATATATATATGTTTTATCCGATTTGGGGTTTAAAGTCCCTCACAAGCGTAATATGCATTGCACAACAATGATCTTTGGTACCAGATATCAAATACAGCTCTGAAATAAGCTTCCATATATATCCTCAACCGATTTTGGGTTAATTGTCAACCAAATGGCTTATATCAGACCAAATGGACCGAATTTCGGCATATTCGACCGGATTTAGTCTAGAAGCAAGTACATTAAAAATCGGTTCACATATAGCCATAGCTCCCGTATATATGTTTCATCTGATTTGGGGTTTAAAGTCCTTCACAAGCGTAATATGCATTCGACAACAATCATATTTGGTGCCAGTTATCAGATACATCCCAGATATACCTGACAAATTTTATCAATATCGGTTCAGATTTGGATATAGGTCCCATATATATCGTCAACCGATTTCGGGTAATTGTGCACCAAATGGCCAATATCAGTCCAAATGACCAGAATTTTTGGTACATCCCACCAAAATCAGTCTAGAAACAAGTACATCGAGTTCGGAGAAATCGGTTCAGATATAGCTATAGCTCCCATATATATGCTTCATCCGATCCAAGTTCAAGTTTATTGTGCAAATAATGGCTAATATCAGCCCAACTGGAGTGAATTTAGAGACGTACGTTTCCCTTTTGTGCAACTCGGTTCCGATATATATATATTTTTATACCCTACAACACTATGTGTTGGGGGTATTATAAGTTTGACTGGGCCAAGAATTATGTAACACCACGAAATATTGATTTCCCACATAGGAAAATATATATGGATCTTCCTATCTTGCCGAGCTGAGTCGATCTAGCTATGTATGTCCGTCCGTCCGTCTGTCCGTCTGTCCATGTTAATTTGTAATCACTCTACAGGTCGCAATTATGGCCCGATATTCACGAAATTTAGAATGGAGGTGGGGCTAGGGTCAGAATTGAACCCTATTTCTTTTGGAGATGATCGCATAATATTTAGGGTTGAAATGGACCAAAAACTGAAAAAATTAATGATTTTGCAGTTGCTCTACAGGTCGCAATTATAGACCAATCGAAGCCAAAATGTTGATAGATGGTGTGATCTACTTGAAATAAATTCTTTTGTTGCGGGAGCTCTACTAAATATGCATAGTGGTGTAGGGAATCATATAGACGCCACTACCCGACTTTTGACTTTTCCTTACTGGATTTTTCCTTTTTGATTATTAAAAAAAATCCTATGCTTTCCAATATTCATGAATTTTTAAAGGTCTTGCTGTAGACTAATTTTAAGCATTTTTTTCCTGATATATGCGTCTGACATTATTAGCAGGTGTTTTGAGTGAAAAAATAATTTGCCCAACCAAACATAATTTGTCCAGCCTAAATTGTTAATCGAAAAATCGTTGATTTGCTTTAGAATAAAGACGTCCTAGCCAAATATCGTGGAATTTTTTTAACGTATAAGATTATACTTGCCAATATGCGTGGATTTTTAAAGGTCTGCCTGTAAACTACTTTTAAGCATTTCTTTGCTGATTTAAGCGTCTGACATTATTAAGTATCGTTTTGAGTGAAAACAAGTTAAAAAGCAGTAAGTTCGGCCTGGCCGAACTTTGAATACCCTCCACCATTTGGAACGAATTTGGAAATAAAATCCTGAAAAAATTTTTGTAAAATTTTAAAAATACCGAATATTGCCCTTATATTGGTGCCTATACGACGTGGACCCACACAGGCATTATTTGTCATGAGTCATTACCAAATTCAAATTCGGAACTTGAAATAAACTCGAATAATGTAGCTAAAATCATCAAAGTATAGAATATAGGGAGATACCGCTATATCGGAGCTGTGCGAAGACCTGAACCTGCGTAGACAATTTTTTGTCATATTCTGTAGCATCCATTACGAACTTCAAATACGACATTTCAAACAACTTCGGTGAGTATTGTACCTAAACTCGTCAAAATACCGAGTATTGGGAGGTACCGGTATATGGGGCCTATACGAAGACCTGGACCTGCATAGACAATTTTCTGTCTTAGGCTGTAGTATCTATTGCGAACTTCAAATACCAAATTTTGAACAATTCCGGTTATTAATGTCGCTAAAATCATCAAAATGCCGAATATCGGGAGGTACCGTTATATGGGGGCTATACGTAGACGTGGACCTGCACAGACAATTTTCTGTCTTAGGCTGTAGTATCTATTTCGAACTTCAAATACCAAATTTGAAACAATTCCGGTGAATAATGTCGCTAAAATCATCAAAATACCGAATATCGGGAGGTTCCGTTATATGGGGGCAATACGATGACGTGGACCTGCACAGACAATTTTCTGTCTTAGGCTGTAGTATCCATTTCAAACTTCAAATACCAAATTTGAAAAAATTCCGGTGAATAATGTAGCTAAAATCATCAAAATACCGAATATCGGGAGGTACCGTTATATGGGGGCTATATGAAAACGTGGATCTACATGGCCCATTTACGAACTTAACCTGCCTACTGTAAAAATAAACCTGTGTGCAAAATTTTAGCCTTGTATCTCAATTCGTTCAAAAGATAGCGTGATTACAACAGACAGACAGACGGACATCGCTAAATCGTTGTGTCTGACATGAGTATTTCGAGGAGTTACAAACGGAATGACAAAGTTAATATACCCTCCATAGTATGGTGGAGGGTATAAAAATAACTTGTCCAACCAAAAAGATACAAGCAAAAACTATTTCTGTTTATGTCCTTAAGTATGACCTATTAAGTTATGACCTTTTTACTTTAAACTAACATGTATAGGTGTATAGACCTTTCGAACGTTGGATCTTTTATAGCTCATGGTTCTCGTACAATCCGTTTCAGTTTCAGTTTCCAATTTAATTTCTTAGGAAAGAGTGACTTTTGTAAAACATTTTCCATTTCAGAATAGTGTCTCTCATGGTTGAGAGCATAAAAATTGGGAGCCTGTTTTATCTAAAACTGCATTTCACATTACTTTCTTTACTTTCTCTTTTGAAAAAAGGACAACATATTCCTCTGATATTTCAATTTGAATAGTGTTCATATAGACTTACCATTCTGTTTGTGACTTCTCGTCATAATAATATTCTAAACCATCGCCCTATTTGCAGTCCTACTTAAATATGTTCCATTTTAATTTCATGAAAATTTCGGGATCTTAGTAAATAAAGATTGGTTTAGAACACTAAAGACAAAGGCAGAACTCAACGCAATATTTTGCACCATTCATGATATGTATTATAAACATGTATTTTTCTTTTCATTGAATTAAAATTGCCATTGTAAATTTTCTTCTTAGAAGGATCTACTCCAATATTCCCTCACATTTCACACCTCAGCTTCTACAGCAATCATTTTCCGTAATATGTGTAATACATACATACACATGTTAATTTTATAAATCTACAGGCATACATCACTCTGTATAGTATGGTATGTAGGTAAGGTAAGTGTGTTGCATGCCTTGTAGGCCTTCAAAATATATATTTCCACATAAATCAATTTAATTGAAATTAATGATCAACAATACAATGTACTTTATTTCTTATTATTACTTACATGTGTTGTGATTTTTAAGGTGGGCATGTATGTGTAAAAACCAAAACATATGTTAAACAACAACAATAACACAGAGACGTAAGGAGTTTACAAACTCATTTTGATGATGGACAGACATAAATCAAGGATACGGTAGTAATCAGTGTATAAAATTTATTGTGGTTTTTTTAGAACACAACAGCAACAACAAAAACACAAATGTACACTTTACTTTAATTCAATTATATGATGAACATATTTTTGGTTTAGTTTTTACATGTTTTACATGCAAATTGTTGTTTTTCAAGAATATTATTAAAGCCAAGGCCATTGAAAGTACTGAAAGTGATTTGTATTCGATTAGTTGTTATTAATTTGTTGAATTGCTGATGTGGTTTCTCACTCTATGCAAGAGCAGAGAGGAGTATGCATTTTATTCCAATTGAAGTTTTTTTAAATTTATTTTTAGTTACCATTGCAATTTAAAGTCGAGACGTAATAATTCAACTCAGTTTTGTTATACCATACATAACAACATAAGTAGAATATAATATGTTTGTTTTCGCCCAACAGTTTTTTCTCTTAGAAAAGAAGACCCTAGACCATCCTTTTATTGTACTGTTTGCAGTTATTTTAACTGTTTGACTCATAGTTTTAAACTTGAGAAGATCCTTACAGAATACTGTACATACAGGTCCAAGTTTTGTTATAGATCCTATGCAACAGAACCTCCCGATATTCGGTATTTTTATACCTTGGAAAGGAGGGTATATTAATTTTGACATTCCGTTTGTAACAACCCTATATATAATTATCGTAAAACCCATCAAGTATATATATTCATAATCAGCATAAAATTCTAAGTAGATTTAAAGATGTCCGCCTGTCTGTCTGTTGAAATCACGATACAGCCCACATTATTTGACGTAGACCATCAAAATTCAGCAGAACAATTTGTATTGTGCGTAGTTATTATTGGTTGGTATTGAAAATGAGATACATTGGTCCACGTTTCGGTATACTCCTCATATAACGGTACCTTTCGATATTCGGTATTTTGATGATTCCTGCCACATTTCCCCATAAATTTGCCTAAAAATTGGTATTTGTAGATCATAATGGGTTCTAGCTCGTGTGGCGAAACATTGTACGAATTGATCCACATTTTGGTATAGCTTCTATATAACGATACCTTCCGATATTCGGTATTTTCATCATTTTTGCCACATTTTTTCATGGATTTGTCTAAAAATTGGAATTTTTTGGCCATGATGGGCTCCGCTGGCAAAACATTGTATGTACAGGCCCACGTTTTGGTATAGCCCCCATATAACGGTACCTCCTGATATTCGGTATTTTGATGATTCCTGCCACATTTCCCCATAAATTTGTCTAAAAATTGGTATTTGTGGGCCATAATGGGTTCTAGCTCATATGGCGAGACATTGTATGAATAGGTCCACGTTTTGGTATAGCACACATATAACGGTACCTGCCGACATTCGACATTTTGATAAAAATTGGTATTTTTAGTTCATAATGGGTTCTAGCCCGCTGGCAGAACATTGAATATTTGGTTCCACGTTTTCCTATAGTGCATATATAACGATACCCACCGATATTCGGTACTTTGATAATCTTAGTCACATTTACCTACATAATTGTTTCAAATTTGGTATTTTAGAAGATTTAGTAGATGACAATCCTTGAAGTATAAAATTGTTTATAGAGGTTCCCGTTTTGGTATAGCCCCATATAACGGCCTCACTCACTTTATTGTTTTTGATAAGTTTAACTGCATTTTGCAAAAAAGTTCAGCCCTGCCGAACTTAATGTTTTTTTACTTGTTTTGTTTTATGTCACTATTTTCACCGGAATCGTATATCCCCTATATAATGATACCGCCCAATATTCCGTATTTATCGATTTTAGCCAATTATTTCAACGCAATTATTTCAAAATTGGTATTTGGAATCTATAATAGACGGCTCCTTTTCTATCAGAAACTTGACCATACCGGTCCCCATATGACTGTTCCACGCGAAATTCGATATTTTAATAATTTCAGTAAAAAATAATTCGAGTAAAAAATGCGCTCATTAATGCGACTATAAGGTCTTTGCTAGGAAGCAAAGGTCATAATTCATCTAATTTCAATATTGACATTTTGTTTTGAGGAAAAAATTATGGAATTGTGGAAAATGTATACCACGAGAGACATTACTTTGTAGTTGGACTGTGTTATAAAAAAGGAGACGGACATATTATAATTACCAATTATTAAAACTTCTTCTTTCTTGTGTAACCCTCGTCACCTTCGCACACCACCCCTCTTCAACTTCTTGCCCCCTTTTCCCCACATTTTCAATCTTTCAGCAAATTCTTACTCTATTTTTAGAAATTCTTATCCCACTCTAATTTTTAAAACAGGAGTAATTCTGGAGTGCTCTCAACACAAATCAAAAGAAGGGTAAACACTCATGAGCAAGTTTCGCCACCTAGTGAAAATGAGCAATTCTTACTCTGATCCTGGCTACACATGAACAGCGAATGTAATACCAGATTTCAGATTTCAAGTATTATCGGTTTAACCAATACCAAATTGTACCAATCATAGTACTATTTAGTACTTTTCGTGCACTTGTAGAAAACATTTCCAAAACCACCTTTATATATCAAACCTACATTCCAACCCAGATTCTCATATTCTCAAATTTCAAGTTTTTAACCCTATTCGTTCACATAATACCAAATGGTATCAATTTATAACTTTTCGTAATCTCCAAGTTCGAATTCGAACTCGAAATATACATTTTAGACCCCACAATGTATATATATTCTTGATAAGCATAAAATTCTATGTCGATTTAGTCGGTCTGTGGAAATCTCTCTAGCTTCCGAACAAAATGAAGTAGATAGATAAAATTCTAATCGAATGTATATTATGTCTGCGGGACTTTTGGCATTGAAAATCGTCCATGCACGTCCATGTTTTGGAATAGCCCCCATATAATGGTACTTCCCGATATTCGGTATTTTGATGATTTTATTCACTTTTTCTTTAAGAATATTGTAATATGGCTTATGACAAAAATTGTCTATGGAAGTCCACGTTGTCGTATAGTTCCTAATTTTAAGATTTTAATATAATTTTTACGGATTTTTTTTTGAAAATTACCAAAATTGTTCCAAATGGTGGAGGGCATTTAAAGTTCGGCCCGGCCGAACTTACAGCTTTCTTACTTGTTTATATATAAGTAATACTATATATTTGTCGGCACATCGATTGGTACTTAATAAATTGTTTTTGTGTTGCTCAAGATTTCGAAATATTCCTATAAAATATTAGAGTCTGCTTTTTGGTATTTGTAAGCCTTGCACATTTTTGGGGAATGAATGCACTTTAATTTGGTTTTCCGAATTCAAACCAATAAAAAGCAAATTCTCAAAGAATTTTTAATATGGTAACAGGTTTTGGTCTTTTTCCCACATTTGGAAATGTATTTTTATATTTTTAACTATTTGGTCATAATTTCACTTTTCCTCATAGTTATACATATAAATGGCTTTCTCTTAACTTATTTCGCAAAATAATGATTAACTTTGGTCCAAAGTTTGAGACTTAGACTCGGAATTAGCAAACGAAGAAGAAATAAAAACGAAATACAATGGTTTGTTGACGTATGGCATATTGTGTAGTTTTTTATACCCTATGGCTATGGCTAAACGTCCCTAGTCGAAATAACGGTTATAGACCCTAGGTCTCTTTGAACCAATTCCTAAAATTTGCGTCAGTGCTAGGTCAGGTGCGAAAATGAACAATATCGATCCACTCTATCAAGTATCTCCCCCACAAAGGGTCAACATTTTGAATTACAACTCTCTTAAAATATGATATAGCAGTCCAATTGTCTTCAAATGTCACACATCCCAATATTTTTGTTTACCCAAAGTCTGGTGTGAAGATGGTATATGGTCCACTCCTTCTGGTACCTCCCCTACAAAAATTTTGAGTATCCATGAAGCTAAAAAAAAGATGGTAGAGATCGAACCTCCCCTACATGGGGTTCAAGATTTTGAAAAACAAAACGCTCAAAGATAGCGAAATAATAATCAAATTAATCCATCCATCCATCTCTTCAAATTTCCCACACACAAACATTTTTGCCAACACAAGTTCTGTTGTGAAGATGATGTACATCTACCAACCCCTTCTGGTACCTCACCCACAAAGGGTCGCAATTTCGCAATACTTATATCTATCATCACTAATTTTATATTATGGTCTCTGTTGGTATCTGGAATTGAGAAATGGAGGTGGTTTTGGAAATGTGTATTTTATTTTCCGAAAAGTAGCCAATAATACTAAATTTTGTATTGGGTGATGAAATGAATTAAATTGAATTGATGAAATGAATTAAATTGAACTAAATTTGGTATTGGGTGAAGGGATAGGGCTGGAATCCTAAAATTTGAATTTTGGGGTCTCTAGTTGAGGGGAGGAGCTTTGTTTGATATTCGTACTATCCTGAAATTTGATACTAAGGTCACTGTTGGTATCTGAGGTTAAGATATGTAGATTGTTTTGAAAGTGTGTGCTATAATTGTTCGAAAAGTACTTAATTGAACTATATTTGGTATTGAGTGAAGGGATGGAGCTGAAACTGTGAAATTTTATGTTGCGATGACAGCTGGTGTGTAGGATTGAGATATGGCCATGTTTTGCAAATAAGTACTAAAATTGGGTGAATGTATAGGCCTGGAATCCCGAAATTTGATATTGATGTCTGTGTTAGTATCTGGTGTTGAGATCTGGTGGTTGTTGTGCAAATGCCTGCTATTACTGTTCGAAAAGTTCTAAATAGTATTAAATAATGTAGGGTATAAGTATTAATAAACAGGTGTCCTGAGAGTATTACAACCCAACTATTTTCAATTGTAGATTTTTTCAATCGTGGAATTCAAAAAAGTTTTGTCGTACATTTTTAGAGACATTTTTTCTGTCGTGGATTTTTGAAATACATTTTTATCTGTGGGTTCTTTTTCCTCATAGTTATACATATAAATGGCTTTCTCTTAACTTATTTCGCAAAACAAAACAAAGGGACAGTTTCCATTTTTATTATTAAAACAAAATTATTCTTTTTTACAAAAATCAAATACAACAATTATTTTCATTGTTGCCTGAATCATCTTCCTTCATGGATTTTCCCATCGTCAAATGACCTTTCTTGTTAGTCTCGTTTATCCCGACTAAAAAAGGTGATACGACGATATCTTTGTATGTCAACAAACCTGACATAATACACGCACAACACCAAAAAAAAAAAAACAAAAACAAGATTGAAGAGAAAAAATACCTGCTTGTTAGAAAGAGATAGCCACACTACTTAAATATGATAAACATATGATGCGTTTATGAAAGATAAGTGGTTAGTGTAACAGGTCATAATTCTTATCAGGCATTTAAAAAAAGAGAATTCTGTGGTGTCAAAGAAAACATTATTGTTATCCAAAACCAAAAAACCACTCACTTGAATAGTTAGTCTAACAAACGCGACCTTTTGGTAAACATTGGTGGTGTTTTTTCGGTCGTGAGCATTCTAACGATTCCGTGTTTGAAGTTTTTTTTTTTGTTTTTTGAAAATTAAATAATATGAATACATACATGTTTTAAATAATCAAATAATACAACATGTAAATGTCGAAAAAATATTATTTATCAATGGAAAATTCTTAAAAGTAAATAAAGAAATCGCAGTATTTTTGTGTATAAATTGTGTTCTTAATAAGAAAATATTGGTTCTTGTGTGATCAAGAGTTAAAAAAATATCATTAATTATCGCAACAAGAAAGAGATTCGTTCATTATAAATGTGAAATTTTGTACAATTTTTTTTTCAAATTTTAAATTAAAATGTATATGTGTGTGTTTTGTGAAATTAGTGAAAAGAAAATTGAATAATAATGCAACTCTATCAAGTACAAATTAAGTAAATCTTGAGCCGTGTCTTTTATTCTCTCCAATATGAGGGAAAGCATGTTTTAAAGTTTAACAAAATGAGTTCAATTAGCAAAATGTCCCGCAAAGGAAAGAAAAAATAGAATTACAGAAAAACATTCAATCAGTGGGGAAGTGACAAAATTCGATCTGAGATTTCTATATGATATTGTAGATCAACTGGATGTTAAGATGTATGAGTCGAATAACCTATTTAAAGGTATTGCCACAAACTGCGTCCTGCATTACAAAAGGCGTAAACTAATTCGTTATTTCTTAAAAAAATTCAAAGAAAGATAACTAAGTAGTGGTTAACTTTGGTCCAAAGTTTGAGACTTAGACTCGGAATTAGCAAACGAAGAAGAAATAAAAACAAAATACAATGGGTTGTTGACGTATTGCATATTGTGTAGTTTTTATACCCTAGTAGCTGAACCCGGTGCGCTTCGCTACCCCTTTTGATTTTATATGCATTCCAAATTTTATTTACGAATATATGTTGGTTTAAAAAAAACAAATTTAAAAATTAAAAAAAATTATTGCACTACTTTAAGGCGTAAATAACCAAAACCATTAGAAAAGCAGTAACATGACATACATACACGAAAGGTTTGTCCTTCGGATTTATTTATTTCATAGCAAATACCGAGCGTGCAGTAAACTGCAATCTTTTGAAGTTGAGTGGCATTTCTATTGCAATTAGTGGATTCGAGATAGCAACATACTTCGCCGTAATAAGCGTATTTCAAATCAATTGTTGTGTTGTTTTTTAGTGTTAGCCTAAGGCGTTGTGGGTCAATGCTTCTTATTAAAATCATATCCCAATCTGATCCAATTTAAATATAATTTAAAAAAAAAAACTTTTACACCAAATTCCGCCACACCTTTCATATTTCATTGAAATTGGTGCGTCAAATGTGTGAAATCGGCCGATAATATATATATGGGAGCTATATCCAAATCTTAACTAATTTCCAATTAATTTGTCACATTTATTATTGTAACCAAATTCCGCCACACATTCTGAATTTCATTGGTATCGGTCATATATATCATGTTTGGTGCATAACATGTATGAAATCGGCCGAAATATATATGTTAGCTATATCCAAACCTCAACTGATTTCAATATAATTTGGCAATTTTTTCTGGTGCCAGATTTTGTCTCTCTCGCTTTGGGTGCATCAAATATGTGAAATCGGCTGAGTATATATATGGGAGCTATAATCAAATCTGAGCGTATTTGATTATAATTTGTCAAATTTATTTTTGTACCAAATTTAGCCACTCATGCCGAATTTCGTTGGAATCGGAAATACGGAGGAAAATATATATGGGAGCTATATTCAAATCTGAACCGATTTCAATTTAATTTGACAAATTCATTTCGGCTCCCAATTCCGTTACTTATTTTAAATTTCATTACAATTGGAAATACATATCGTGTTTGGTCCACCAAATACATGAAATCGGTCGAAAATATATATGGGAGCTATATCCAAATCTGAACCGATTTCAATTTAATTTGACAATTTCATTTTCGGATCCCGTAACACATTCCAAATTTGTAGAGAGGTGGAGCTGAAACTGTGAAATTTTATGTTGCGATGACAGCTGGTGTGTAGGACTGAGATATGGCCATGTTTTGCAAATAAGTACTAAAATTATACGAAAAGTACTAAATGGTACTAAACTTGGTATTGGGTTAATGTATAGACCTGGAATCCCGAGAGTTGATATTGATGTCTCTTTTAGTATCTGGTGTTGAGATCTGGTGGTTGTTGTGCAAATGCCTGCTATAACTGTTCGAAAAGTTCTAAATAGTATTAAATAGTGTAGGGTATAAGTATATAATCAGTCTTGGATTTTTTTAAAGAAAATTATCTATTGTTAACAATCTTTTTTCAATTATGATTTTTTTTGCATTTTTTTCAACCATAGTTTCGTTAAAAGAAAACATTCAATTTTTAAAAATATGTTATTATTATAGACGAGTCAATCAGTTGGTTGCTTAAGTCTGTAGATTGTGCATTACATTGTTTTTGATCTATGATTTTATCTAACATGTATTAACCAACATTTCTTACCATTTCAGAATACAACCTGCAAGGGCATCATTGCTTTACTTAAAATAAAATAATTTTCCAAAGGTAAGTAGGCATTCAAACTACAAATAGTTTGAAATAAAGTATTAAAAATAAGAATCCTGATCTTCTGTAAGCCACGATTTACCAGCTATTTGTTTACAGCTGCTTTACTTATCTTTTTTGAGGTATTCATTAGAGTTTCCATAGTTCTATTCGCTGTCCTATACTTCTTGTGCTCCCCAAAATGAAATTCATTGCAAGACATAAATTTGGATTATTGCTCATCAGTTGGATTACACAATCAATGAAATTCCCCTCAATGTAATCTCAAAATAAAATCGTTGATAATTTTAATGCTAATGCATTTGATTAGGGGTTACAATTTGTTTACATTTTCTTTTTCTGTTTTTTCATGGCAAAAGCCAACAATTTTTTAAATATTTCTTCTTCGTTGGCTTGACAGCGTCGTGATCTGCCTACTGATCCGCCTCCGTCGTCCAATTCTTCTGCTTCATCTTTTCAAGCTTTTCAAGCAAAAAAGAAAAACAAATAATGAAATGAAAATGGATTTCGATGTTTAGAGACAACAATTATGTTTACACAAGAAAATTAACTTTGCCATGTTTTTGGAAATCAACCCCTCTCCCCACTCCCACACACAACTCCCTCATCCAAAATAGAAAATAATGGAAAATCTACAGTTACAAAATGCCGAATCAACAACTAACAAAATTGCTACTCATCCGTTAAGGTAATGACTTTGTCCAAATCATGACTACTGCGATTTTGTTGCTATTTCTTTTTTTTTTTAATTTCTGCAATCATACAATTTGTTTTAGGTACAAAACAAAGTTAGTTTAACTAAAGTCATCTTGGGCTCACAATGACAAATTATAGGCAACGTAGAGAGGTAATGTTAGATTGAAGAGATAGGAAGACAATTTTTGGGAAAATAGAGAAATAAAGCCAAAAACCAGATTATTGCCCAGCAAAACGTAATGTTAAAAAAAAAAAAAAACATTCTGCATTACCAGCAGATGGAAAATAGTGGGCTGTATCTCAAAAAGTAACTTTTTCTCTCATTACCAAGTAATGACTAACGAAGCCTTCCAATTTTGATGGACATCGGTCAATATTTAGTGGGTGACATAGACTATAACATTTGTATTAATCAAAAGTCAAACTTTGCATTAAACCGCGAATATTTTTAGTCACGACGAAATCACAAAAAGACGAACAGGTCAATTCTGACCGTTACGTAGATGCCGATAGTAAATATATCGGATATATATAGCGAAATATATACAATGTGTATAAACAAAGGAAGGGGATGTTAGCTAAAATGCTTATATCTCAAGAATGGGTGGACCGATTATGACAAATTTTGTCAATTCTGAATGCCCTACTGGCATTAAAGAATAAAATCTAAAAAAAATCGTCTAAAAAGATGCCAGTATTGATGTTTATACAGATGCGTGCGATTTGTTCAATTTGACTTTTAATATTGAGGTGTACATTTTGTAATATTTTTTCACCTTACAACACAATTATTGCAATTATTATCCGATCCTCACGAAAATTTTCACAAGGGTAGGGTAAGGCTCAGAAGGGATAGACCTATTGGTTTTAAAGATGTCCGCAATATATTGGAGGTTGAAATGGACCAACAACTAAAAATATTCCTGATTTTGCAGCCTTTATAAAGGTCACAAATTGAAACCAAAGGACACAAAATCTCGCATGAAGTTCGAGATTAGGACAGCGAGTAGAATGGACCACTACTTTTGTGTGAAAAAATACCAGAATTACTTACAGGCGATATCTGAAATACACATTGAGCAAAAATCCTTGGACAGGTCAGTGCCCCGTGACATAATTTTAAAAGAGAAATCTTCCAAATTCGATGTGAATATAAGGGGGCTTCTAACATATTGCAGTGTTGTAGGGTATCACATGGTCGGCCCCGCATGACTATAGCCTTTGCTTACTTGTTTAAGATGAAATTTTGCAAACAATATTTGTTTGACGCAAGGATGAACCCTATTGAAATTGGTGATAATCGAATCAGATTTTGATATAGCTCCCATATATTTTTAACCTATTTCGAAATAACCCGAATTTTGGCACATACAACCGAACGCAGTGTAGAAGCAAGTACATCAAATTTGGTGAAAATCGGTACAGATATAGCTATAGCTCCATATATATGATTCATCCGATATGGTGTTTAAGTTCCCCTTATTCGCAATATGTACCCCAAAACAATGATGTTTGGTATCAGATACAGCTCAGAAATACCTCTGCCAGATTTGGATGTAGCTCCCATGTATATCTTCAACCGATTTCGGATTAATTGTGCACCAAATGGCTAATATCAGTTCAAATGACCTGAATGTTGGCACGACCTACCGAATTCAGTTTAGAAGTGAGTACTTAAAATTTGGTGAAAATCGGTTCAGATATAGCTGTAGCTACCGTATATATGTTTCATCCGATTTTGTGTTTATGTCCCCCACATTCGTAGTACGCATTTGACAACAATGATATTTGTTACCAGAAAGAAGAAGATGATTTTAAGGTGCTTCTATATATTAATGTTGTTTAGAAGGTCTTCCTTCTTGTAGACCATTGGGTTATTCTGTTATCAGTAGAATTCCTTCTTCGTCTCTCCTGCCTCGTTCATGAAAGGTTTTGAATATAAAGAGGATTTTTGTTGAATTTCATAGCTGATTACTTTCTTTCAATTTCTATGCAGCCCTGCACAAGGAAATTCAATTTTTTCCAATTACAAGGAAGCCCACTTGCATCAGGAGGTAATCAAAATAGGGCGAAGAAGTTCCGAGTTTCAATGAAGTATTTGCATTTTAGGTATATAGTGTCTTTGGCAATATTATTAGCAGCAATCTGGGGAAAATTTCTGCAGAAGAATTTAACCCTCATTTGAGTCTTTAAATTTTTACTTTAAATTTTCACTATTTGTAACGCCTCTAAATCTACATTTTAGACCCCACAAAGTATATATCTTCTTGATCAGCATAAAATTATATGTCGATTTAGCGATGTCCGTCCATCTGTGGAAATCACTCTAGATTCCGAACGAAATGAAGTAGATTGATAAAATTTTATTCAAATGCATATTATGTCTGCAGGACTTTTGGTATTGAAAATGACCCATATCTACGTTGTGGTATAGCCCTCATATAATGGCACCTCCCTATTTTCGGTATTTTGATAATTTAAGCGACATCATTCATCGGCATTGATTCAAATTGGATATTTGAAGTTCGCAATGTGCAGGTCCACGACTTCGTATAGTCAGCCCATATAACGTTACCTCCTCATATTCAGCATTTTGATGATTTTAGGGACATAATTCACCGGAATTGTTTCATATTTCGTATTCAATGTTTGTAACGGGTACCTATAGAAAATTGTCTGTGCAGGCCCACATCTTCGTATAGCTCCCATATAACGTTACCTCCAGATATTCGGTATTTTAATTATTTTAGCGGCATCATTCACCTGAATTGTCTCAAATTTGGTATTTGAACTTCGTAATGGATACTACAGCCTATGACAGAAAATTTTCTGTGCATGTCCACGTCTTCATATAGCAGCACCTCCCTTTATTCGGTATTTTTTATGATTTTAGCGAGATTATTCACCGGAATAGTTTCAAATTTGATATTTAAAGTTCGGAATCGGTGCTAAAGGAAGAAAATATCTTATGCAGGTCCACGGAATTGTTTTTTTTAATTTTCAAGTTCCTTACAAATGGTGGAGGGTATTCCAAATTTGGCCCAGCCGAACAGATCTGCTTTTTACATATTGTTTTTTATACCCTCCACCATAGTATGGAGGGTATATTAAGTTTGATATTCCGTTTGTAATACCTCGAAATATACATTTTAGACCCCACAAAGTATTTACATTCTTGATCAGCATAAAATTCTATGTCGATTTATCAATGTCCGTCCGTCTATCCGCCTGTCCGTTTGTGGAAATCACTCCAGCTTCCGAACGAATATTCGGTATTTTGATGATTTTTGCGACATTATTTACCGGAATTGTTTCAATTTTGGTATTTGAAGTTCGTAATGGATACTACATCCTAAGACCGAAAATTAGCCATGTAGGTCCACGCCTTCGTATAGCCTCCATATAACGGTACCCCCCGATATTCGGTATTTTGGATGATTTTTGCGACATTATTTACCAGAACTATTTCAAATTTGGTATTTGAAGTTCGTAATGGATACTACATCCTAAGACCGAAAATTGTCTGTAGGGGTTCACGTCTTCGTATAGCCCCCATATAACGTTACCTCCCGATATTCGGTATTTTGATGATTTTAGCGACATTATTTACCGGAATTGTTTAAATTGTGTTTTTGAAGTTCGTTATGGACGCTACAGCCTATGACAGAAAATTGTCTGTGCAGGTCCACGTCTCGGTATAGCCCCCATATAACGCTACCCCCGATATTCGGTATTTTCATGATTTTAGCGACATTATTTACCAGAATTGTTTCAAATTTCGCATTTGAAGTTCGTAATGAAAATTGTCTGTGCAGGTCCACGTCTTCGTGTAGCCCCCATATAACGGTACCCACCGATTTTCGGTATTTTGATGATTTTAGCGATATTTTTTCACCGGAATTGTTTCAAATTTGGTATTTGAAGTTCGTAATTGCTATTACAGCCTATGACAGAAAATTGTCTGTGCAGATCCACGTTTTATAACCACCATGGTACCTCCCTATATTCGGTATTTTGATGATTTTAGCTACATTATAAACAGATTTTTTTCGAATTTCGCAGTTGAATATTGTAATAGCTTGTGACAAAAGTTGCCTATGCAGGTCCACGTCGTCGTATAGACTCAAATATACTGCTACATTAGGTATTTTCAAGACTTCAACAGAATTTTTAACGGATTTTATTATTATTATTTTTTTTTTTTTTTTGAAAATTGTTAAATTTGTACCAAATGGTATGTCTGAACTGGCGATTTTCTGATTGATAGTCGGGCACTCGATGCTCTCAGCCAGTGCTAGCAATATTTATTGTAATTTGACGCGAACTCTTTTGTAAGCTCTTTGCATTTTCTTATACATTTGTTCATTTTCTGGTTTGTGAATTTAAACTATTGACCTTAGATTTTGTAGACGGTGCGCCGCCCTTACTCAGTACTTGGAATTATAAAAGTACGTTATTGTGTCTTGTAGATTTCCTTTTTCAACTTACTGGTAAAGCAGAGAGTAAGTGGTCGCCGTTACAAGTAATGCTGTAAATGACACTTACATTTACCAGTCCACTTACCCTGCCCTCATAACACCGCCCAAAAATTACCCTAAGATCCCGCTCCCCTTTTAGCTATTTACTTCCGTCTGCCTAATTGATTTATTGGTTGACTTGTAAAACTATTTGGTTGTTTTTTGTCTCTCCCACTTGAATTGTAATTTCCAGTTGTTGGTATTTTTCTTTGGACTTCTTTTGTTTGCAGCTATTATTATTTTTTTTTTTAGCTATACTCACTTCTTTGGTTCAGTGCAGGGCTGATGCACTGCTGCAGCTAATGTGCCTGAAGTCAGATACTCCAGAGTTCAGTGGCCAGTTGTGAATAGTGAAATTATGTGAAATCAGTAGCTATTTCATTTTTTCTTTTGTTTTCTTCTATTGTCTGTCTGTCGGTCGGTCGGTCTGTCCTCAGCCAAAGGGCTGTTGCTACCACTTTCCTTGCGATACGCATCGCAAGCAACTGCTGTAACAGCTGTGGAATGTTTCACTAGCTGACTGACTGGCAGTTGCTGCCATGGAAACGTTTGTCTTTAAATGTTTACCGTCAGATTACAACGGGCAACAGGTTGGTATTTTTCTGTTGTATTTTGTTGGGATTGTTGAAAAGGATATGACCGACCTGTCATGATAATAATAATAATAATAAGAAAAAGTCGAATGATTGCCATGGAGATGGATAAAGGGCCAACAAATAACACGATAAAGGAAGGTATTTACAAATCATGGATTTTGGCAAATGCTCGGTAATATTTGATAATTCCTGACAAGAGTAATTTAATTAAAGTGTTAAGAAAGGACCAGGGATTTTCAAGGAAAGGATTTGAATGAAATTGGAGCCCTAGGTGATTGAAATTCATCATTGATTAAAAAAGTTGATAATAAGTAAATGGAAAATTTCGACGTCCTGAAGCTTCGTGTAGACTCATCTTGAGTGTTGTTTAAACTGTGAGACAAAATTCATGCGAGTCAACGAAGGCGTATTTCAATTCCAAAAGCAAGAGGCCCCTCTGTATCTCCAAATTTAGACTCTTCTATACGATCTTCTTGTCTACGAAATTTGGCTATATTCGTCAACGAAGTCAGCAAAAAAAGGCAGAAGTTCGCATTTTGTGTATTTCGGCTATCGCCTGTAAGTAATGTTGGTATTTTCCAGACAAAAGTAGTGGTCCATTATACCCGCTGTCCTAAACTCTAACTTCATGCGAGAATTCGTGTCCTTTGGTTTCTATTTATGACCTTTATAACTGCAAAATCAGGAACATTTTTAGTTGTTGGTCCATTTCAACCCCTAAATATATTGCGGACATCTTTGAAAACAATAGGCCTAGCCCTTCTGAGCCTAATCCTTCCCTTTTCGTGAGGATCGGACGATAATTGCGATCTGTATATAATATCCCAAACCTGTGTTGTAAGGTGGAAAAATATTACAAAATGTACACCTTAACATTATAAGTCAAATTGAAAAAATCGCATGCGATAAAAAATATGAAAAAATAAAAAAATGTCACAAAATACTAAAAAATCTATATTAAGATCAATTTTGACTTATTTTTATGCGATTTTATACTTTTATGTCAAGAGGGCATTCTGAATTGACAAAATTTGTCAAAATCGGTCCAGCCATTCTTGAGATATAAGCATTCCATCTAACATTCCTTTCCTTTGTATATACACATTGTATATATTTCGCTATACATATCCGATATATTTACTATCGGCATCTACGTAATGGTCAGAATTCCCCTGTTCGACTATTTATGATTTCGCCGGGATAAAAAATATTCGCGGTTTAATGGAAAATTTGACTTTTGTTTAAAACAAATCTTGTGGTCTATTTCACCCACTAAATATTACCCGATGACCATCAAAATCGGAAGGCTTCTGCCCAGCCCGAAGCTTTAGCCCCATGCTAATTTCCGCGTCGAATGGTCCATAATTGCGACCTGTAGAGCAACTGCAAAATCAGAATTTTTTCATATTGTGCGATCATCTCCAAAAGAAATAGGGTTCTGTTCTGACCTTATCCCCACCTCCATTTTGAATTTCGTGAAGATCGGGCCATAATTGCGACCTGTAGAGTGATTACAAATTAACATGGACAGACGGACGGACATACATAGCTAGATCGACTCAGCTCGGCGAGATAGGAAGATCCATATATACTTTCCCATGTGGGAAATCAATATTTCGAGGTGTTACATAATTTTTGGGTCAATCAAACTTATAATACCCCACACAATAATCACAATATCAAACTTATAATACCCCACACAAATATCACAATAATTTAATGAAGCCAAGGTCTAGTGTTAAGATTGAATATATCGGTCCACTCCTTCTTGTACCTCCCCCACAATAGGTCGAAATTTTGAATATCCATGAAGCTCATTAAACGCGAAATTAACATCCGATTCCATTCAGATCAGGTACATCTCAATATTTCTATCAACATAAGATTTGTTATAAAGATGGTCGAGATCGGACCATTCCTCCTGGTACGTCCCCCACAAAGGATCAAAATATTGAAAAACTAGTACTATAATAAAATCCGAATAAGCATCCGGTTCCCTACATATTTCACATATTCAATTATTTCTAATAACACTAGATCTGTGTTGAATATGGAATTTTTCGGTTCACTTCTTCAGGTACCTCCCCCACAAAGGGTAAAAAACGCGTAAACGTTTAAAGGAAGCGTATAAACCATTTAACTTCCGTCAAAATTCACACTTCCAAACATTTTTGCTAACGAAAAATCAGTTGTGAAGTTGATTGATATGTGCCATCCCCTTTTGGTACCTCACTCACGAAGGGTCACAAATTCCAATACTACTATTCTGATGATTTTAGCGACATTATTCACCGGAATTGTTCCAAATTTGGCATTTGAAGTTCGTAATGGATACTACAGCCTAAGACAGAAAATAATCTGTGTAGGTTCACGTCTTCGTATAGCCCCTATATAACGGTACCCCCCGATAGTCGGTATTTTTGATGATTTTAGCGACATTATTTAACGGAATCGTTCCAAATTTGGTATTTGAAGTTCGTAGTAGATACTGCAGCATAAAACAGAAAATGGGCCATGTAGGTCCACGTCTTCGTATAGCCTCATATACCATACCCCCCGATATTCGGTGTTTTGATGATTTTAGCGACATTATTTACCGGAACCGTTTCAAAGTTGGCATTTGAAGTTCGTAATAGATGCTGCAACATAAAACAGAAAATGGGCCATGTAGGTCCACGTCTTCGTATAGTCCCCATATACCGTACCCTCCGATATTCGGTATTTTGATGATTTTAGCGACATTATTTACCGGGATTGTTTCAAATTTCGCATGTGAAGTTCGTAATGGATACTTCAGCCCATGCCAGAAAATTGTCCGTGCAGGTCCACGTCTTCGTATAGCCCCCATATAACGGTACCCCCTATATTCGGTGTTTTGATGATTTTAGCTACATTATAAACAGATTTTTCTTCAAGTTTCGCATTAAAATATTGTAATAACTTATGACAAAAGTTGCCTATGCAGGTCCACGTCGTCTAATGGGCATTCGGTATTTTTAGGATTTTAACAGAATTTTTAACGGATTTTATGTTTTTTTTTTTTTTTTTTTTTTTTTTTTTTTTTGGAAATTGTCAAATTTGTACCAAATGGTGGAGGGTTTTAAAAGTTCGGCCCGGCCGAACATACAGCTCTTTTACTTGTTTTATATACAAAATTGGTGATATTTTTTATTACATTCTCACTTAGTATGTAAATGTGTTGGATTAGATGAAAAACGTAAACACATAGTATTCAGATGTAATATATGCAATTTTCTTAAAAAAATGATTTATTTATGTTTATTCTCTGTGACTCAAAATTAATTGTTATAAAGAATGTTGTAGTATTTGGCGTCGTCCTCCTAAAATAATACTTTTTTTGGAGAATTTTGCATAAAGTCACATGAAGTAAGACTTTACCCCATAGAGTATTATTAATATTTTAGCTCTACTTCCATAATCTACTGGAAAGTTCTTCCAATTATTATTTGTGTTGCACAGTGTAATCTAAACATTCTGCTGACAACAGTATATATATATATTTTTTTTTTTTTTTGAAAGAAAAAACTTTTTTTACATGAGATATTTCATATTAACTACGCTTCTTTTTCATTTTCTGCAACAATCAGAAAAATATAAAACAAACATTGTTCAAGTTGCAAACAGCTAGCACTCTTTCCCTCCTCCCATTACCCATAACTTTAACCATACGAAATATAAGTTTCAGATGAAGAATAGAGTTTGTTCGGTTGCTATTGTTGTTAGTTTTTTTTTATTTATTTGCTGCTGGGCTCTCTTAGGTATTTGCACATAGTTTTTTGAAGCCAAAGGTATGACTGCATTTGTAGCATCATCTTAAGGCACACCGCAAAAACTCTCAAAACAATGGCCACCAAATGCGACAATGTAAGTATTAAGCAAACTAACAACAATAATAACAACAACAATAAATGACATTTTGATTTTGCAGCGAAAAATAAGAGGAAAAAAAAAACAATGAAACTTTTCTTATTTCAAAACACATAAAAGTTATTTCTTTTATACATAGATATGTATGTTCATACATGGTACCATAATATAAGGTAGGCCCAGTTGAGATGAGTAGAAATACACAAATATGTTATATGCTATTATTTACACTACTATTAAAGGCATATTTACATTGTCATTCAAATAAACATTTTAGAACGTGTCTTCTACACGGAGTCATAAAAGGTTACTCAAACGTGTTTACGACGCCGAATTTCTGATATTGAATAAGGACGATTATTGTATGGGTTCCATATAATTGTATCGCTCGATTTTAGGAATTTTTAGTGTTTTAGCCACATTTGTTCTACCTAATTTGGCATACAGGGTTGCCATATTCGACGGACCCATCTGGCAACGCCATAACTTTTGACAGAGATGTCACATCGCTTAATGACATACCGCGTTTGAAGCGTCAGTCCAAGCAGATTTTTACCATGAGCCAATACACGCCACGCGAGCGCTCTGGAATAGTTGAAATTTACATTCAACAGAAGAAGTCAATTGTGAAAACTCAACGTGCTTTTAAAACATTAAAAAATGTGAGAAGTGCGCCTTCTGAGAACACCTTAAGCGTTTATACGAAAAATTTTCGACTGGTAATGTGAATAAATCAGTTGTGTCTCGTACCATAGCACGTTGCCATGATGCTGGTAGAGTAGACCGACGTCAAGGTAGTGGACGGAAGAAAACCGCAACATCAGCAGAAATGGTTCGAAAAGTAAAGAAGCAACTTGATCGAAACCCGTGTCGCAGTGACCGAAAAATGGCTCGTGAGCTGAACATATCGCAATATTACATTCGGCAAATATTAAAAAAGGAGCTCGGAGTAAAGCCATTAAAATTCCAAAAAGTGCAAGAACTTACAACGCAACAGAAAGAAAATAGACTCAAAAGAGCTAAGGAGTTGCTTCGCTTGGCCGAAAGTTGTGAACTGCCGAATTTGGTTTTCTCCGATGAGAAAACATTCGTTGTCCAGCAGTTTGTAAACAGAAAAAAGATCGTTTTTACTTGCCAAAGAGGTCAGCTGAAAATGTGCAACTTCGGTTGGCCACCAGAACAAAAGCGCCGACCATGGTGATGGTGTGGGCCGCCATAACAGTCGATGATCGCTCTCCGCTCGTATTAATCGACCGTGGCATCAGAATAAATGCCGAATATTATTGCGAAATTATTCTGGAAGATGTAGTAAAGCCTTGGGCGCACATATATTGGCCGCAGACCTTTGACATTCCAACACGCCACCCAAGAATTATTACAAAATGAGGTTCCTTGCCAACGCACAATGGCCACCAAAATCTCTGGATACCAATCCGTTGGACTATTGTGTCTGGAGTTTTTTTGAAAGCAAGGTTGGCACTAAAATATGCCAAAGTATCGATCACCTCAAGCAAGCGCTTCGCCGGGAATGGGCCAAAATACCGCAGAGCAACATTCGGGCAGCGTGTGACGGTTTTATTGGTCGTTTTAAGTCCATAATTCGTGCCAAAGGTGACCAATGCGAACAAATCTTAAATTATTCTAAAATTTGATGCTACTTCCTACATGGCACTTGACTTTGTTGCAGTTTTTTTTTTTATCTCACCCTGTAGATATTCGATTTGTCTATACAAATCCAAATTTTCATGTAAGATCTATTAGAGGGAATGTCTTTGGTATGAAATTTGGTATTACTATCTCCTCACGTAGCAAATTTTACATTTAAAAGAATGCGTAGTGCAATAAATGGAATGTGGATTTTCATTGAGGATCGGCTAATGGCCGGCCATCATGTATTTTTTAAACGGACATGAGTATTTTATTATACCCTCCTTATTTCGTTTACAACACCTCGTTTCTAATACCTCGAAATATACATTTTAGACCCCACAAAGTATATATATTCATGATAGGCATACAATTCTATGTCGATTTAGCGATGTCCGTCCGTCTGTGGAAATCACTCTAGATTCCGCACGAAATGATATATATTATGTCTGCAGATATTGAAAGCGGACCATGTAGGTCCACGTTTTGGTATAGACCCCATATAACGGTACCTTCCGATATTCAGTATTTTTTTTAGCGACATTATGCACCGGAATTGTTTTAAATTTGGAAGTTCGTAATGGATGGCTAAGACAGAGAATTGTGTATACAGGTCCATATTAGGTATAGCCTCGATATAATAGTACCTCCCTTTACTGATGATTCGCATTTGAATATTGTATTGGCTTATGACAAAAATTTCCTATTCAGGTCCACGTCGTTGTTTAGACATTCGGCTACTTTCGGTATATTTTAGATTTTAACAGAATTTTTAACCGATTTCATTTTCTTTGAAAATTGCCAAATTCGTTCAAAATGGTGGAGGTTACTCAATGTTCGGCTCGGCCGAACTTACAGCTTTTTTACTTGTTTTATAAAAAATCGTTTGTTTATTGCTTTGAAAGAGCCGAGTCTGGAGATATTTTTCCCAGGAGTTCTTTTTTAAATAACTCATATGACAAAAAAAAACTTTTTTATCCTAGTGACGAGATCGTAAGATCAATCGAAGAGAAACCAAAGAATTACATAAAACTTAAATTTCTTTGGAAAGTCTTCTAAATCTTACAGCAACCTCTTCATTTTTCTCCACTAATAAACAAATTTTGTTTTAATGAAAACAACAATAATGGGATTAAGCATATTTTTTTTCAACATCAAGACTACTATTTATGGTTCATTTATTATACAATATTTTCGTTATATATTTAACCGAGAATATTTTTCTAAGCATTTTTAGCGTTTTTAATGTTATTCACTAAAATTTAAATTTTATCAAAAAATATAAGGTCCTTTCCCCTGAAATTTGAGACAGATAGGCTTAATATTAGTAATAGTATAAGAGAAACAACGGTTCTTTGCTTAAAAAAGGGTTAGGTTAGGTTGAAAAAGAGGGGCGAAACAATTTCGCCGCAAGTCCTGTTGGGCATGCACTTAAGCCAGTATAGGCCTGTTGTGCGCTCTAGTCAGAGGGGTTTTACCGAGGAAGACGTGCAGTTAAACAGTCTGTTATAATTGAAATTCTGTTGCCTTTATGAAATTCTTTAACTGTTTTATATCATTCACCATGATCCGACTAAGGTCTGGTATAGTGTCGCTCCCTAAGAATTGGGCTCTGATATTAGCAAACGCTGGGCATATACAGAGAAAATGTTCCAAAGTTTCGTCGTCTTCCCTGCACGCCCTGCATATGCTGTTATCTGTGCAACCTATCTTGTATAGATGAGCTTGTGGGCCCACGTGACCCGTAAGGATGCCTGTCACCTCACTGATCTCCTTCTTGCCTAGCAATAAAAGATTCTTAGTTTTTATCTCATTTGGGTCACCCCACAGGATTTTGGTGGTTTTCCCTACGCCCTCTTCGTTCCATAAGGATATATGGGCGTTTTTTTGCCCATGTCTTTAACATTAGACGTGACGCTTTTAGCGGCAGTGGATTGTCTAAGTTTACTGCTGCTAATTCCCTGCCTGTTCTAGCGAGAGAGTTTGCTATCTCGTTACCTCTAACTCCGTTATGGCCTGGTACCCATATAATGCGAACTAAGCCGTGTTGAGAGTAGTTGTTGATTGAGTTTATACATTCCAATACAGTTCTTGAAGTTACTGTTTTGGATGTTATAGCGTTAATGGCTATCTTACTGTCCGTTAGGACTTTTACGATAGCCGGTCTCGTGTTAGCATTTAATCAGTTCAGACATTTTTGATTTGATAGAAAAAGGGGAATCACAAGATAAATTCCTATTAAGATTTACCCATAACCTGTCTTTTATAATTATACCGCATGTATGTATATGACATGACGTGCTGTGAGTGTCAACTGCGAGAATGCAACAGCCAACAATGAATATTACTACAGCATCATCATAATCATCATTTTTGTTGTCTTTGACCAAATGCCGTTCATAGCTATCTGCAACAACATCTGCAACACATTGTGGTTGTCGTCATCAACCTGGTTCCTTTTAACGTGATAAGATACGATGCATTGTGTGTTTTGTTATTGTTTGCTTGTTATGATGTCTATTTGCGTGGGATGTGGTGTTGCAAATTATACCTACAGTCGTTGGCCACTGAAGAGAGGAGTATTTTTTTACATCATCGTAACGAAAATAGTATACACGCAGGATATGAAGAGACAAAATATTTATGGAATTGCTTTAATGTCCAAGGATTTTTAGAAATATTCAGAGAAGTTATAGAGCTTTTTTAGCAAACTTATTTTTCTACCAGTTGACGGTCAAATGGCAGACAAATAAAATTTCTGGTTTTCTTACCTACGGAAAATCAAATACAGGGTGATATGAAAAAACTGCTGCCAAATTCAGACTACTGTCACTTCTAAGGCACTTGTCCGACAGCTGTTAAAATTATTCCAGTGGCAGCTCATTATATTGTTTACAAGCGTACAAGAGCATTTTGGTGAGAATTTTCGAGAAAAAAGTTATTCGTGATGGAATTGAAGCGTGATAGTTTTATTTCTTTATATTTGACTGGAAAACCACAAGTGGCTATCGTTAGAGCACTCCAGCATTTAAATGTGAATAAATCTTTTGTGTCTCGTACCATCGCTCATTACTGGTAGCGTAACCCAATGTCAAGGAAGAAAACAGCAACATCGGCAGTAATGGTTCGAAAAGTAAAGAAGCGACGTGATCAAAACCCGCGTCGCAGTGGCCGAAACACGGCTCGTGAGCTGATCATATCGCAATATTCCATTCGGCAAATATTGAAAAATGAGCTCGGGGTAAAGCCATTGTAATTTCAAAAAGTTCGAGAACTTACACCGCAATAGAAAGAAAATAGACTCAAAAGAGCTAAAGAGTTGCTTCGCTTGGCCGAAAGTGGTGAACTGCCGAATTTGGTTTTCTCCGATGAGAAAGCATTCGTTGTCCAGCAGTTTGCAAACAAGCAAAATGATCATGTTTAGTTGCCAAGGAGGTCAGCTGAAAATGTGCACCTTCGGTTGGCCTCAGGCACCGGCCATAGAGATGGTGTGGGGCGCCGTAACAACCGATGATCGCTCTTCGCCCGTGTTAATCGACCGTGACATCAGAATAAATGCCGAATATTGTCGCGAAAATATTCTGGAGGGTGTATTAAAGCCTTGGGCTCGCAGACATTCCAACAGGACTCAGCTCCATCGCACAAAATGAGGTTCCTCGCTTCATTTCCAGCGCACAATGACCACAAAAATCTTTGGATACCAATCCGTTGGACTATTGTGTCTGGAGTATTTTGGAAAGCAAGGTTGGCATTAAAAAATACCAAAGTGTCGATCACCTCAAGCAAGCGCTTCGCCGGGAATGGGCCAAGATACCGCAGAGCAACATTCGACGACCAAAGGTGACCAATTCGCACAAATCTATACTAATTCTTAAATTTGATGCTATTTCCGACATTTTTTGCTTTCATTCAATAAAATTAAAAAAAAAAGAAACAAGTAAAAAGGCAATAAGTTCGGCCGGGCCGAACTTTGAATACCCTCCACCATTTGGAACGAATTAGAAAATTTTCAAAAAAATAAAATCCCTTAAAAAATCTGTTAAAATCTTTAAAATGTCTAATATAGGAAGGTGCCGATACAAGTGGGGATATACGATATTGTGGACCTATATAGATAATTCTCTGCCGAGGTATAAAGTACCCACAAGGACCTCCTTGTGTGGATTTTCAGACAATTCCGTTGAAAAATGTGGGTAAATCAGCAAAATACCGAATATCGGGGGGTACAGTTATATGGGGGATGTACGATATCGTAGACCTGTATAGACAATTCTCTCTCAGGGAGTAAAGTACCCACAAGGAACTACTTGTGTCGATTTTAAGACAATTCCATTGAAAAATGTGGCTAACATCATCAAAATACCGAATATCGGGTGTACAGTTATATGGGGGATATACGATATCGTGAACCGATATAGCCCATCTTCGAACTTGACCTGCCTGCAAACAAGGGAGAGGTTTGTACAAAATGTTAGCTTCCTATCTTAATTCGTTTAGACTGTAGCGTGATTACAACAGACGGACGGGCAGGGCTAAATCGTCTTAGAATTTTACGCTGATCAAGAATATATATACTTTGTTGGGTCTAAAATGATTATTTCGATGAGTTACAAACGGAATGACGAACTTAATATACCCTCCATACTTTTTTTGGTGGAGGGTATACAAATATGATGGCGTTTGACTTTGTTGTAGTTTTTTTTTTTTTAAACTCACCCTGTAAAAACTTGATGGCTTGTCCGCTTTAAATAAATGTTCTGTGAACAGACTAATCATCTTTCTTACCCTAAGGTATGTCACTATTGTGACAGACGGAATTGCGTATAGGAATACAAAGTCTTGGTTGTGTTTTAATTCAATTGGAAGGTCTTTATTTTAATAAATCAATAATCCTATATCACCTTTCTGTATTTTGTAAGTTTCAGCTGTATTTTAAAGTCGATTTTGCATTTTACTAATGGTGTAGGTATTGTGAAGTATAGCCAATCGAAACGGGGGATACTTTTTGCTTACTTCACAGCGGTCTACGTACGCAAGAATGCATGGGTAAACTCCTAATTTGGAAAAAAATGTTTTCCCTTTCATTGTTCACAGAGCCAAAGACTGTAGGTATTGTGTGTGTGCGCATACAGATTCTTCATCTAAAACGATGGACAATTTTTCTCATGTAACTACAATGGCAAACATAAAAAAACCCAACAACAAAACATTATTGGACAAAAAATGAGGAAATCGCGAAAACCAAACACACCGACGACAAGACAAGCGAAACACACAAAGAAAACAAAAACGAACAAAATCAAGCCAAATGTCATCCTACGCAAAACAAAATCTCTTGACGTGAATGCAACCAGCCAGCCAGCCAACCAACCATCTAGCCACTACAATGGCAACTGTTGTGCCATCATTTTCAATTTTTCGTTCGTCATGTTTAAACTGATGGGAAAACTGAAAGGGAAAACTAGCATGAATGGATGCAATATTTACAAATGTCTGACATGGTTTTGTAAAAAAGTCTCCCCCCCCCCCTTATATTCAACAGATGTTTGTAAATAATCTGAAAAAAGTATGTATGTGAAATATTTTCCAAATCAATGAAAAAGAACTATGGAAAGTTAATGCTTTCACAAAGGGTTTTAGTTTAATTGCATTTGTAAAAAAATAAGAAATAGAAGAAGTGATAATGTCGCAACAACTTGACAACTTGAAGGTTGGGGTAATGTTTTTTCTACAGCTGGGAGTTTATTTTCTAATATCGTTTTATAAAAATTAAATTACTTTTAATCCTTTATATTTTCTTCTGGATTATTAAAACAACGAACAAGGCAACTAGATATAATTATTATAAAAAGGGGCCATAAGTCAAACTTGTTACGGCTTAGTGTGGCTTATATTTGATTTGTATATGTAGAAACTATTTCTTAATCTGAATGAATTCCTCTAATTTTTACAGAGTTTTTTTTTTTTTTTCATTCACAAAATAGGTTTGAACAATCTTTTTATACCCTCCACCTTGGGAAGGAGGGTATATCAACTTTAGAGCGTCAACATTTAGCAGTACAATTTGAATTGTGTCTAGGGTGGTTGGTATTGAAAATGAGATATATCGGCCCACGTTTTCGTATAGTCGCCATATAACGGTAGCTTTCGCTAATGGGTATTTTGATGATTTTTGCCACATTTTTTCAGGGATTTGTCTAAAAATTGGTACTTGTGGTTCGCAATGGGTTCTAGCTCGTATGGCGAAAGATTGTATGTATAGGTTCTTGTTTTGGTATAGCCTCCATACAACGGTACCTCCCGATATTCGGTATCTTGATGATTTTTGACACATTTTACCACAAATTTGTCTAGCTCGTATGGCGGAACATTGTATGTATAGGTCCACGTTTTGGTATAGCCCCCATATAACTGTACCTGCCGATATACGATATTTTGATAAAAAAATTGGTATTTGCAGTTCATAATGGGTTCTACCCTGGTGGCAGAACATTGAATATTTGGTTCCACGTTTCCGTATAGCTCACTGTAGCTGTATAACGATACCCACCGATATTCGGTAATTCGATGATTTTAGGGACATTATTCACCGTAATCAAATCTGGTATCTGTCTGGTATTTGGTATTGTTTCAAATCTGGTATTAGAAATTCGTAATGGCTATTACAGCCTATTACAAAAAATTGTCTATGTAGGTCCACGTCTTCATATAGCCCCCATACAACGGTACCTCCCGATATTTGGTATTTTGATGGTTTAAGCGACATTATTTACTGGAATTGTTTCAAATTTGGTATTTGAAGTTCGAAATGGACACTACTGCCTATGACAGAAAATTGTCCGTGCAGGTCCACGCCTTCGTATAGCCCCCTATACTGGCACCTCCCTATATTTGGTATTTTGATGATTTTAACGACATTATTTACTGGTATTATTTCAAATTTGGTATTTGGAGTTCGTAATGGACACTACTGCCTATGACAGAAAATTGTCCGTGCAGGTCCACGGCTTCATATAGTCCCTTTATATAACGGCACCTCTCGATATTTGGTATTTTGATGGTTTTAGTGACATTTTCACCGGAATTGTTTCAAATTTGGCATTTGAAGTTCGTAATGGATACTAGAGCTCAAGACAGAAAATTGTCTGTGCAGGTCCACGTTTTCGTATAGCACCCATATAACGGCCCGTCGCGATATTCGGTATTTTGTTGATTTTAGCAAAATTATTCACCGTTATTGTTTCAAATTTGGTATTTGAAGTTCGTAATGGATACTACAGCCTAATAGCCGTATAGCCCCTATAAGTAATTGAATTTTTTTTTTTTTTATCGATATTTATTAATTCTGTGGTTAATTGGCTAGAAAACCTCACTACTGGTTTTCTATTGAAGGAATGTTTCTGGATGGAAGACTTTGTGGTGCATTGTGTCAAAATAAAAATCAAGCAAGTCCTATTTCAATCCCCTCTCAAATAATGTTAACATTACAATTTACGTTTACTTCAAGCCCCCATTTCCACCAGCAAATTGGAAAATAACATATAATTCTAATTTCCCAAAACTCTCTCATAATCATAAAATTAAATTTTTTTCTTTAGTTTATTTTCAAAACATGAATTTTGTGTAATTTTTCATATTCGCCGTGGGCAGATTTAAACAATATTAGAAAATCACAACACGAGGAGAAAATGTTTAAACAATTTTCAGTATTTTCCTAATTATTATATGTTTTTGTTTTTGCTGTTACCTTTCGCTTATTTTGTGCAAAAACAGAAAGAGAAGCCCTTTGGTCAATTTGGTACTTTTTCGCCGTGACGAAGTCAAACCACCGAACAGGAGGCAGGCACTAAAGTGAGCCAGTCAACCGTGGCGAGGAATGAAGAAAAATTATGATTTTTTTTCCAGTTCTTTTTTGTTTTTGTCCAGCCAACAGCATCAACATCAAAACGTAAATTAAAGCCATAAAATCAGACAGCGAGCGTTTTTTGTTGTCGTTGTTGCCTGCTACTGCCGGCCGCTATCGTTCCGGTGTGCACTCACAGCTACGTGCTTATTTTCAAATTTGAAAATAGCCTGCAGTGTGTTGCAAGTTTTCTTTTTGTTTTGTTGCTCTTGCAGTTACGCTGCCGTTTCAGTTATATTCCTGCTCTTGTTGTTGCTGTCGGCTGATATTGGTTTCGTTTTTCAGTTGTTTTTTTCTCTCGCTCTCTCCCTCTCTGTTGAGTCTTGCTGCTATTTGCCTCCTCAACATCAATGTTGTAACTTATAGTCGAATGGTCAAATGGTTTCTGGTGATGCGGCATGAGTTATACCCATGTGCATTTTGGTGTGTTTGCTGGAGTGCCACCGAGTTCCAGCTCTCTCCACCCGCCCGGTTATAGATAATTTTGCTTTCATTCATGGAATGCACGAAAGTGTTACACATGAACAGTGGGATTGGCGACAAGTTAAGACCACCATAGTATGGAGAATATATTAAGATTGTCATACCGTTTGTAACACCTCGAAATATACATTTTAGACCCCACAAAGTATATATTCCTGATCAGCATAAAATTCTATATCGATTTAGCGATGTTCGCCCGTCCATCCGTCTGTAGAAATCACTCTAGCTTCCGAACGAAATGAAGTAGGTTTATAAAAATTTAATCAAATGTATACTATGTCTGCAGGACTTTTGGTATTGAAAATGGGCCATGTAGGTCCACGTCTTCTTATAGCCCCCATATAACGGCGCCTCCCGATATTCGGTATTTTGATGATTTCATATCGGATACTACTTCGCATATCACAATACTTATGTGGGAATCGAAAACAATCGGCATACAGATTTAAACATTTAAAAGACAATACTCCAGTCCAACGGATTGATATCCGGAGATTATGGTGTCCATTGTGCGCTAGAAATGAAGCGGGAAACCTCATTTTGTAACCATTCTTGGGTGGCAAGTGCCATGGTGCTGATTCCTATTGGGGTGTCCAAGGTCTGCGGTCAAAATGTTTGCACGCCCAAGGCTTTAATACACCCTACAGAATATTTTCTCGATAATATTCGCCATTTATTCTGGTGCCACGGTCAATAAATACGAGCGGAAAGGGACCATCGGCTGTTATGGCGGCCCACACCATTGCCATGGCCGGCGCTTGAGTTCTGGTGGCCAACCGAAGGTGCACATTTTCGGCTGATCACTTTGCCAAGTAAACACGATCAGCATTACCAGCATTAGAAACTGCTGGACATCGAATGTTTTCTCATCGGACAGAACCAAATTCTGCAGTTCACTCTGAGTCTATTTTCTTTCTTTTGCGATATAAGTTCTTGCACTTTTTGGAATTTCAATGGCTTTACCCCGAGCTCATTTTCAATATTTGCCAAATGGAATTTTGCTATATGTTCAGCCCACAACAGGGTTTCGGTCAAGTCGCTTCTTTACTTTTCAAACCATTTCTGCTGATTTGCTATTTTCTCCCGGGCTACTCTACCAGTATCACGGTAACGGGCGATGGTACGAGACACAAAAGATTTATTCACATTTAAATGCTAGAGTGCTCTAACGACAGCCAAATGTGGTTTTCCAGCCAAATATAAAGGAATCACACTATCACGCTTGAATTCCATCACGAATAACTTTTTTTTGTGGAAAATTCTCACCATAATGCTTTTGTACCTTTGTAAACAATATAGTGAGCTGCAACTGGAATAATTTTAACAGCTGTCGGACGAGTGGCTTAGAAATGGCAGCAGTCTGAAATTGGTTGCAGTTTTTTCATCGCACCCTATATATCTGTATATCATATAGATCATAGATATTTATACCCTCCACCTTGGAAAGGAGGGTATATTAACTACCTCCCGATATTCGGTATTTCGATGATTTATGCCACATTTTTTCACTGATTTGTCTGAAAATTGGTATTTGTAGGTCATAACGGGACCCTATACGTGTGGCAAAACATTCCATGTATAGGTCCACGTTTTGGTGTAGCCCCAATATAAAGGGGTCTCCCGATAATCGATATTTTGATTATTTTTGTCACTTTTTTCATGGATTTGTCTAAAGATTGGTATTTGTGGGTCAAATGGGTCCCAGCTCGTGTGGCGAGTCATTGTAAGTATAGGTCCACATTTTGGTATAGCCCTCATATAACGGTACCTCCCGATATTCGGTAATTTGATGATTTTTACCACATTTTTTCTGAAAATTGGTATTTGTAGGTCATAATGAGTTCTAGCTCCGTTGGCGAAACATTGCATGTGTAGGTCCACGATTTGGTATAACCCCCATATAACGATACCTCCCAATATTCGGCATTTTAATGGTTTTTATTACATTTCTTCTAATGTTTCCTTTACCCTAAGGTGGAGGGTATTTAAAGTTTGGCCTGGCCGAACTTAATGTTTATACCCTACAACACTATGTGTTGGGGGTAATATAAGTTTGATTGGGCCAGAATTTATGTAACACCTCGAAATATTGGTTTCCCATATAGGAAAGTATATATGGATCTTCCTAGCTCGCCGAGCTGAGTCGATCTAGCTATGTATGTCCGTCCGTCCGTCCGTCCGTCTGTCCGTCTGTCCATGTTAATTTGTAATCACTCTACAGGTCGCAATTATGGCCCGATCTTCGCGAAATTTAGAATGTAGGTGGGGTTAAGGTCAGAATAGAACCCTATTTCTTTTGGAGATGATCGCATAATATTTAGGGGTTGAAATGGACCAAATACTGAAAAAATGTCGGATTTTGCAGTAGCTATACAGGTCGCAATTATAGACCAATCGACGCGGAATTGCGCATGTAGCTAGAGTTTAGGGCGGGGAAGAAGCCTCCCAATTTGGGTGGTAATCGGATAATATTTAGCGGGTAAAATAGACCATATATTTTGTGTTGAAAAAATTCAACATTTTTCATTAAACCGCGTATATTTTAAATCCTGGCGAAATCAAAAGCCATGACAAGGTTACTTCTGATCTTTACATTCATGTTAACATCCATCAAATCGGATATATAGCAAAATATGTGCGATATATATGTCTATCAAAGAAGATATGCTTGAAAGATCTCTTATATGTCGAGAACGGCTGAACTGATTTCGACGGCTGAACTGATTTCGCCTCTTGGCAGGAAAGAAAAAACGTCTAAAAAAATTTCATAAAAATATCTCTCTAAAGATGAAAATATTGATTTTGTAACATTTTTTTAATTTTGTCATATTTTTGGCATATTTTAATTTTGAATTAAACATTTGGTAATATTTCTATAGCTAACAAAACTAAGTAGTTAGGATATCAGGATATCATATACAGATCGCATTTATGGCCCGATCCTTACGAAATTTTGCATGGGGATCAGATGAGGGTCAGAATAGAAGCCTACTCCTTTTGGAGATGATCGCCATATATTTAGGGGTTAAAATGGATCAAAAAAAACTCCAAAATTATCAGCAGGTCGTAATTATTGCCCGATCCTCACTCACATTTGAATGGGGGTTACGGGCATTGCAAAAAGCCAAGCAGTTTTGGATGGCCATCCAAAAATATTCAATGTGTGAAATAGTTTGCCAACTTTTGTAGACAAAATACGAAAATGTCCATTTCAGTGACTTTTTGGAGAATTCACAAATAAAGGAAAGACGCACTTCTGACTATTTCGTTAACGCTGATTTCGTGGAAGAATATAGTTAAATGTTTGTATCTCATATAGATGCGTTTAAGTCAAAAACCAATAATAAATGTTAATCTTTTGCCACTTCTGAGAGATTATAGGTCTTTGGGAAATATTGGTTCCAGATCTAGGAAGACCATTTACGTGCAACATCTACCAATAAATTGGAAATGAGCAAATTAGTTTAAGTTGCTATTATTCGAAAATTAGAGAACGAAACCTGATGGTTTTCTTTTATTATTTGTCACAATATCTTGTGGAATTCTTTCGAGTATCTCGCCTATATAAACTGTATCGTTTCTTATAGTGTTGTAGGGTATTCAACGGTCGGCCCGCTCGACTGTAGCCTTTGGTTACTTGTTTTTACTTGTTTTTTATGGAATTGTGCCAATTTTGATATTTTGAGGTTACGGTGGCGGATTTTCAGTATTTTGAGCATTAAGGCCACATTTTCTAACTGTAAAACTTTGAGAATATCGCTCTATATGTGGTGAGGGGTTAATATTTCACATGGACAGATACACATAGTCAGATCGACTCTATGTCGTTGAGATACGATGAATGATATTTGGTCGGTCTAGGCTCAATGTATCAAGGTGTTACAAGCTTTTTGGCCCAATTCAACGTTTACGTTTTTAAAAATAGATAATGTTCGAAGGTGATCTCCGTATATCATCCTCTCTTAAAATGAAAAAAATATAAACGATAATTTCAAATTCCATAGAAAATTTTTGAAATCTAAAATTACTGAAGAACTTTTGTTTGGTCATAATTTAACTGATACTACTGGTATGTTCCGCTTTATGATCACTGTAAATTATTGGAAAGAAGAACAAGAAAACATTGGCCCCAATGAGTAATGGCATGTAATATATCGTCGTGGTGGGTGGTTTTTTTTGTTGTTGGTGGTATGTACGTCAGTGTACTGGCCAGTAGCGCAAGCTTTCAACCCCCATACTATATCATTCTCACGTAGTAGTGGTGGCACCAGTAGCGAGTAGAAACTTTATGACATCAAACATCAATATTTTATGGAGTAAAATTTAAACGAGTTTTCAAAGAATGTCAGACCTGGGAAATCATGCAGAATAGTTTAGTGACACGCAAAGGATATTCCATTTTGTGTGTGTGTGTGTTTTTTTTTTTTTTTTTTTCAAAACACAACTAAAAAAAGTCCTTGACATTTGTTAATAATATTTGAACAAAGTTATCAATATGAATTGTGGATGGTGTTTTGCTTTTAAGTTTGGCTTTAATTAAATTTTCCATAATTATGGCCTATAGTTATTTCCATGTCACTTATTAAACAGGTCAGCGAAACAAAAAGTATAACATCATGGCCCAAATTGCCGGTTCATGGCCATTGTTGTTAGTGGAGTGGCCAATTTAAAACGCATTGCTTGACTGGCTGGCTGCATTGCCATGCTCTCGATGTTGTTACATTTATGTTGCATCCATTAATATTACATTTCGCATGTTCGCAATTCGCATAAAAGTGCTAATCTAACAAATGATAATTGTTTTCGCTTTAGCATAATTGCCAATAGCCAATGGCTGGCCAGCCGGCCAAAGTTGGCGTCTAAACCGGCAATTGCCAATTTGTAAATATATGAGCGAAGCACAGATCTGCTGTGATTTCGAAAAGAAGAAAAAAAACTCTGGAAGCCACCAATTGCCAATGGTAATGGTAATGACGATTATGAGGATGACCACAAAAACCATTGCTGATGCTGCTGGAGCAATAACTATTGCCTGCAAATAATTAAGTATATGCCTGGCTGCAAGTTGGTGACTTCACACAGGGTGGGGTGGAGGTATTAAATTTCCTTTCAGCCATACTCTCTTTTTCCTCCGTCGTTTCCATATTATTCACTGTGATGCGGTTAACTGCTCTTTGCCAGCTTGATGGCTTCCAGCTGATCAGCCAGCCAGAGAGTCAATGTAACAATTTTCCACAGCCCAATATTATTAGCGGAGACGTTCGATGGCAGCGATGGTGGCGGCATGCACAGCACGTAGCCACGTTTTTTATGTAATCGAATTAAAGAGCTTGTTTTCATTGTTGCTGGTGCATTGTAATCATTTTTTTTTCGTGTGAGAGTATGGTTTTTTTTTGCTCTTTACTTTGGCTTTTTGTTTCAGCTTGAATGGGACTTTTCGCTGTTGTTGTTATTATTGTAATATTACCCATGTAGACCGTCTGAATGAGTATAATCCATAAATATTGCCTTTGATGTTGTATTTTGTTAGGTTGGATGAAAAAAAAAAAACTCCTCTAATGTCTGGATATCCGTGATTGGCAGCATTATATTTAATGTCTAACATCGTTAGATGGTGATTTTGTATATTGTACCGAGTGTTTAAATTTTGTAGTCAAGAGTTTGCAGTAATCGATTGCAATTAAACGGTGCAACGCAGCATAATATTGATTGGTGTTTCCAAATTTTAGATCCTGGTTTCGGGACAAAATATGTTTTTGGAAAAAAATTGAAATATATTGGAGTCGGAATTTTGGGTTAATTTTCTTTGAATCCAATTTTCATGTTTATATCTGTAGAGCTCAAGGAGCCACTGATTTTTTAATTTGGATTTGACATAAATTAGTGAAATAATTTATGCAGTTTATAAATCATTTAATTACTTCAACCCATGCTTCAGCTTGAATTGAAATTTAGCGCTGTTTTCAGGACTCATTTTTGCAAATAATGGGATAAAAAAACTGCAACCAAGTTCAGACTGCTGTCATTTCTAAGCCAGCTCATTATATTGTTTACAAGCGTACAAAAGCATTTTGGTAAGAATTTTCCAGAAAAAAAAAAACGTTATTCGTGATGTAATTCAAGCGTGACAGTGTGATTTCTTTATATTTGGCTGGAAAATCACAAGTGGCTATCGTTAGAACACTCCAGCATTTAAATGTGAATATTTTATGTCTCGTACCATCGCTCGTTACCGTGATACTAGTAGCGTAGCCCGACCTCAAGGAAGTGGACGGAAGAAAACAGCAACATCAGCAGCGACTTGATCGAAACCCTCGTCGCAGTGGTCGAAAAATGGCTTGGGAGCTGAACATATCGCAATATTCCATTCGGCAAATATTGAAAAATGAGCTCGGGGCAAAGCCATTGAAGTTCCAAAAAGTGCAAGAACTTACACCGCAACGGAAAGATATTAGACTCAAAAGAGATAAAGAGTTGCTTTGCTTGGCCGAAAGTGGTAAACTGCCGAATTTGGTTTTCTCCGATGAGAAAACATTCGTTGTCCAGCAGTTTGTAAACAGACAAAATTATCGTGTTAACTTGTCAAAGAGGTCAGCTGAAAATGTGCACCCTCGGCTGGCCACCAGAACTCAAGCGCCGGTCATGATGATGGTGTGGACCGCCATAACAGCTGATGGTCGCTCTCCGCTCGAATTAATCGACCGTGGCATCAGAATAAATGCCGAATATTATCGCGAAAATATTCTGAAGGGTGTATTAAAGCCTTGGGCACGCATCTCCTGAATCTCCTGATACCAATCCGCTGAACTATTGTGTCTGGAGTATTTTGGAAAGCAAGGTTGGCACTAAAAAATACCAAATTGTAGATCACCTCAAGCAAACACTTCGCCATGAATGGGCCAAAATACCAGAGAGCAACATTCGGGCAACGTGTGACGGTTTCATTGGCCGTTTGAAGGCCATAATTCGTGCCAAAGGTCAACAAATCGAAACTTATTCTAAAATTTGATGCCATTTCCGAAATATTTTGCTTTCATTCAATAAAATTAAAAAAAAATGTAAAAATTATGCCGTTTTACTTTGTTGCAGTTTTTTATCTCACCCTGTAGTTATATCAATTTTTGTGTTTAATTTACGAAATCAATTTTGAGATGGCAACATAAATGCGTTTTACTCGAAAATGATTCATTTGAGATGTGGCACTCTTTGAGTAAAGGTATGATATTATCTTTAACTAAGGCCTTTGTACGTCGGTCGGTTTCACCACATTTGGAGTCTATCTCTACGTTGCCGTCTGTCTGGTTGGTGCACACGCTAAATCCCGAAGGGGACATCCGGTTCGGACCAAATATGATACATTCTTATATTATAATCAAACTTAGATGGAGTTCGGAGAAGTTCATTATCGGTCCACTGCTTCTGATACCTTCCCCATAATAGTTCAGAATTTTCACAGAAAACATTCCTAACAGAACAAGGAAAAATCATCTAATTTTGTTTGAACTTTGCAGATCCTAATATCATTCCTAGGTCAGGTGCGAAAACGGCCCGCTCCATTGAGTGCTTCCTCCACCAAGAGGTTAAAATTAATCATAACTATTATAAAATTGTCCGATTGTCTTCAAATTTTGCACATCCCAATATTGCTATAAATCTCTATATGGTGGGAGGGTGGGATATGGCGGACCATTAGTTTTGGTATCTCCATTTTTAATATCATCATCCAAAGACACCTACTAGCACAAGATATTGTCGTAATATCAGATATAGCGGATCACTTCTTCAGGTACTCCACAAAGGGTCAACATTTGAGTAATTGTAACCCTTATAACATGAGAAACTAAGAAAACCCGATGTCTTATGTGAGTATGGTATTTTTGGCCCTCTCCTCTTGATATATTCCCCACAAAGGGTCAAAATTTCAAATAATTATAAGTCTCATAAAATAAAAAAATGCAAATCGACGTTTCTATTAACTTCTCAATACGCAATATTTCCACCAGAATTAGATCCCACTATGAAGTGGTATAAAAAAGGTCTAACTTTTGAATAATTATAATTCTCATAACATACAAAACAAGTCGGGTATCAACCATAAATAAATATGAAATATGGAATACCACGCTCCACACCTTCTGGTACTTTTCCAACAAAATACCAACATTTTTCACCAGTATTTGATGAATTGTGAAAAGTGGAATATATCTTCTTGTGATTCATGTATTAATTAAAAAAAAAAAACAGGGGAAAAATTAGGAAATATTTTCATGAGTTTTTTTTAACATTATGACTATTCTCCCGTTTGACGGAAGTTTTCAACCATATTTAGAAAAAGGGCCAAAAAGATCCCTCCGTTGACTCGGTTGAGGGTTAACAATTTAGATCAACTAAATTGCAAGAAATCCGAAGAATCTCAATCAGAAAATTTATCATTTTATTTAGATTACTTTGCGATGTAAACTTTTAATACGGCGTTTCGCGTGTCTTCTATTTGCAGCTCTATTTGCATAATCTACTGATTTATCTACCCTCCACAATACAATGGAGGGTATATTAAATTTGGCATTCCGAAATTTTGCACAAAGGTTTATATTATATGCAGACTTATTGGTATTGAAAATGGGCTACATTAGTCCACGTGTAGGTACAACCCTCATACAACTTTTTTCCAGATTTTCGGTATTTTGAAGTTTTCTGTCGCAATTTTCAACCAAATCCACTGAAACTTTAAAGTTGATAGATCTGTTCTCTCCCTGCAAAAAACATTTTCTATATGTCCACTAGTTTCCATTGGCCCTTTATAACTGTACCTCTCGATTTTTGGTATTTTTAAGGTTTCTGCTACAATAAATAAACCAGTAAGGAAAAATCAAAAGTCGGGTGGGGCCGGCTATATGTGTATACTTAGTGTATACTTAGTAGAGCTCACGTAACAAAAGAATTTATTTTAAGTAGATCATACCACCTTCAATATTTGGCTTTAGAGCAGTTATAGTTTGATATAGATTGCATTATATCACTTGGTGAAGGATTATATTAAAAAAATATATATCGGAGCCGAGTTGCACAAAATGAAACTGATATTAGTCATTTGGTGCACAATAAACCTGATATCGGATAAAGACATATGTGGAAGCTATATCCTAATATGAGCCGATCTCGATAAAATTTGACATAGGTATTTTCGAGTATTATCTGATGTCCAGTACCAAATATCATTCTTCTGCAGGGAGGCATGCATATGAGGGACTCAAAACCCAAAATCGGATGAAACATATATATTTACTTGCAGCTGGACTGGGATGTACCAAAATTCAGGTCATTTGGGCTTATATTAGCCATTTATTGCACACCGAAATCGGTTGAAGATATAAGGGGGCTATATCTAAATCGGATCCGATTATCACCAATTTCAATAGGGTTCTTCCTTGGTCCAAAGAAATATTACTTGCAAAATTTCATCTCAACCGGATAATAAATGCGACCTGCATTTTGTTCACAAGAATACATGGACGAATGGATGGACTGGCATGCATAAATCGACTCAGAAAATGATTCTATGAAGATCCTCAATAGTAATTATGGGTCTATCTCGCTTCCTTCTCCGTGTTACAAACAAATGCACAAAGACATAATATCCTTACCACTATGTGATGTATGGTAGAAATATGGGTTTTGCTATTTGATTGGCCAAAATTATACCCTACACCACACTGTCTTTATCCATTTATTTGTAAAATTCAATAGGAAACAATATTTACCTTTACTTTTTCCATCAGATACAGCTTCGAAAAATATTATTTGAGTTATGTCGAAATCAGTTCAGATTTACATATAACTGCCACATAAATTCCATTTGGAAATTTTCAAAAATAAAATCCGTTAAATATTCTGTTAAAATCTTAAAAATACCGAATATAGCCGTTACTTTGGGGTCTATACGACGTGAACCTACGTAGCGTTTGTTTGTCATAAGAAATTACTATATTCAAATTCGAAACTTGAAATAAACGGTGAATAACACCATCAAAATACCTTATATAGGGAGGTACCGTCACAGACTGTAGTTCCCATTACGAACTCTAAATACATAATTTGAAACTACCCCTGTGAATAATGACGCCAAAAACATCAAAATACCGTATATTGGGAGGTACCGTTTTATCAGAGCTGTACGAAGACCTGGACATGCACAGAGAATTTTCTCTCATAGGCTGTAGTATCCATCACGAACTTCAAATACCAAATTTGAAACAATTCCGTGAATAATGTCGCTAAAGTTATCAAAATACCGAATATAGAGAGGTACCGTTATATGGGTGGCTATATGAAAACGTGGACCTACATGGCCCATTTACGAACTTAACCTGCCTACTGGCAAAATAAACATGCGTGCAAAATTTTAGTCGTCTATCTCAATTCGTTCGAAAGATGTGTGATTACAGCAGACAGGCAGACGGACATCGCTCAATCGATTTAGAATTTTACGCTGGCCAAGAATATATATACTTTGTTGAGGACTTACCCTCCATACTATGGTGGATCTTCACGAAATTTAGTATGGATGTTGGGTTAGGGTCAGAATAGAACCCTATTTCTTTCGGAGATGATCGCATAATATTTAAGGGTTGAAATGGACCAAAAACTGAAAAATTGTCTGATTTTGCAGTTGCTCTACAGGTCGCAATTATGGACCAATTGACGCGGAAATTAGCATTAGGCTAGAGCTTAGGGCTGGGCAGAAGCCTTCCAATTTTGATGATCATCGGATAATATTTAGTGGGTGAAATAGACTATAACATTTGTGCTAAATAAAAGTCAAATTTCCATTTAACCGCGAATATTTTTAGTTCCGGCGAAATCGTAAATAGACGAACAGGTCAATTCTGACCGTTACGTAGATGCCGATAGTAAATGTATCGGATATATATAGCGAAATATGTGCAATGTGTATATACAAAGGAAAGGAATGTTAGATGGAATGCTTATATCTCAAGAATGGCTGGACCGATTTTGACAAAGTTTGTCAATTCAGAATGCCCTCTTGACATAAAAGTATAAAATCTAAAAAAAAAAAAATAAGTCAAAAATGATTTTAATATAGATTTTGTAGTATTTTGTGACATTTTTTATTTTTTCATATTTTTTTATCGCATGCGATTTTTTAACCTTACAACATAGGTTGGGGCTATTATATACAGATTGCAATTATCGTCCGATTATCACGAAAATTTTCACAAGGGTAGGGTAATGCTCAGAAGGGCTAGGCCTATTGTTTTCAAAGATGCCCGCAATATATTTAGGGGTTGAAATGGACCAACAACTAAAAATGTTCCTGATTTTGCATCCGTTAAAAAGGTCACAAAGTATTTAGGGGTTCAAATAAACCAAATATATAAAAAATTTCCTGATCAAACAATTGAAGCCAATAAACAAGTCTGAGAAGAGAGTTATGGACAGGTAAGAAGTCTACAACAACTAACAGCACGATGAAGTGCGTAAATATTGGTCAAAATGCTAAGGGTAATATGTGGGCAGTGCTCAGTGAAATAATTTCAAAAGCGAAATCTTCCAAAATGGATTTGGACATAAGGGGGCTTCTAACATATGTAGTGTTGTAGGGTATCACATGGTCGGCCCCGCACGACTATAGCCTTTGCTTACTTGTTTAATGTAAAATTAACAATTATTATAATAATAAAATTTTTTTCATTTTTCTCTTTCAGGTATGTGCAAATTCTAAAAAGATTTTTCGGTAAGTTTCCTCTAAACCACGTGAAGGAAATTGACAGTAGATACATACATTTGACATCCTTTAAAATTAAATCATTCCCTATTTATACAAGTAAAATTACTCTCCATCAATTAAAAAAAAAAAACATTAAAGTCAACCAAATAACATTGAATTGTTTGAAGAGAGTGAGAGAAAAAAGTCCCTACTTCAGATAATCACAAAAAAGGTAATGTTTGCGAATAATCGGTTTCATTTCATCCCCTTTTATGGTTAAACGCATCAGGCGATTAATTAAAAATGAAAATACCTTTTGGTTATCGGTTGATTTTGCTTTTGTTTTTTTTTTTTCTTTTTTTTTGTGCGAATATCACACGTTTACCCCCGCGGGTCAGTTTAACAAAGAGAAAACGAACAAACACAACTTCTTTTTTCATTAAATCGTGTAATCGGCTTAACTCTGTTATGATATTCTCTTCTCTCGCACTGATACTTGCCTCTGCCAAAGGTGCTAGTAAATGGGAAAGAAAATGGGTTACTTATACACACACACAGACATAATCGTTCTTGTATTAACGAAGAGCGAGCAGCTCATAAAATCAAGCCTTAAATATTCATTATAAGGTTGTTATATATTGCATTGCTCTTAAAGTTCTTTGGTGTAGCTACGCTGTTTACTTGGCGATTTCTTTTACGGCTTTTGGTTTTATTTAATTTTTTTCTTATTTCTGTTTTAAATTCCTTTTTTGGGTTCCTCGAAAGTGCATAAACAGATTATTTGAGTTCAGCACTTCAGCACCTTCGTTTTTTTTACCATTTTTTTGGAGTTTCTTTTGCCCCCGTGAGAAAGTTAACTGAAGAAATTACAGAGTTATTTTTGTCTCCGTTGCCAGCATAACGTCCATTCGTATAGTGCCTCTGCTAAAGAGGAGTACTGCAAGTATTTTAAAATGCCATTAAAAGAAATAGTATTTTTACGTAAATAAATAGGACTGTGGGGCGAAATGGTAAGACAATTCGTAATGGACACCCAAGTAAGGCTAAAACTTAGGATAGGATAGGATTTTTTAAGGCTTAGGAACAACTCCAGTTTAGTAAAAACTTTCCAATTTTTTGAATTTTTTTCCAGACATAGTTATTTTCACTTTAATGCCGGGAAAGTATTTATTTCTGGAAGACGGACTTGGATATCCGGGTAATTTACCCAAAAGTCCGGGTTCATGACCCGAGCTAGATCCGGATCTGCTAAACCGACGTGGATAATATAGACATCAAAATTACAAATTGATGAAAAGTGTGGCTCAAACAAAAATACCGAATATCAGGAGCTCCCGTTATATTGGGCTATCCCAAAACGTGGACTACTTCTACCACAAATAACGTGGGCTGTATCGTGATTTCAACAGACAGACAGATGTACAGACTAACGTCGTTAAATCGACTTAGAATTTTATGTTGATCATGAAAAACGGAATGACAAAGTTAATATACCCTCCTTTTCAAGGTGGAGAGTATAAAAATCTTTAATCTTAAAATCGAAAGGGAACCTTTTACAGGTCCTGTATAGAAAAAAGTGCCTTAATAGACCCCTTATATACATTGGACGTTCTAAAGAATTAATATGACAGGTTCTGTAGAGGCTTTTTCGGTCTGAAGATTTTTTACAAAGTCCTCTCAATTGGCTTCTTCATATAGAAAATCTTTCGCAGTTCATATATCGATATGCCAGGTTGTATCTAGACAGAAGTCCACCTACATGTTGTCTACAGATATAAGGTGTTGGAAGAGACGTTTTATAGGTCTTCTAGAAACAGGAATTTTTTATGAGCATTCCTTAAGAGAATACTCCTTATAGGTCCAATATAGACAGAATGCCTTTTACAAGCTGATTCACAGGTGCTTCTATAGACAGAGCATCTCTGAAAGAAATGCATTTCCCTGATAGTCTCATAACCATCATTAACCGTCATAGATAGAAACCAACAGTGGCCTCCATATCAAATTTCAGAATTCCAGCTCAATCCCAAGACCCAATCCCAGATTTGTAAACATAATTGTCCATTTATCTCCACAAATAAGAAATTCAGCTCAATCCATTTACCCAGTACCAAATTTAGTTATATTTATTAAGCATATTCAAAACCATCTACATTTCTTCCTTCCAAACACCAACAGTAATGGAAAATTAGTATCATTTAGTAATTTTATCAACAATTACGTATCGTAAAAAATATAGGACAGATTTTCAAACCACCGCCAAATTTTAAACACAGGTACCATTAGCAATTTAAATATCAAATTTCAGAATTGTATCTCTATTCCTTCACCCAATACCAAATATCGAATATTATACCCTCCTTTTCAAGGTGGAGAGTATAAAAATCCTTTATAAAAAGTTTTCAAGGACTTTATTAGATTTTCAACAACTACCTGATTAATAATGGTGGATTTTTTGAAATATTTGTCCATGCTCTATTTATAGTCATGGATTTAAAAAAAAAATTCAAATAATCGACGACTGCCCCGTTAAAATTCAAGGGCTATGAAGGAGTGGTTTTGTTGATAATTAAGAATCAAGGTGATATACTCAAGCACTAAGAAATTTTTGAAATTTCCCAAAGTATAATCTTTAAAATAACTAGGAAATAATATTTTCGTCTCATTTGCTGATGAATTAACAGAGACAATGTTTTTTGTTTGCTTTACAAAATCCTCTGTAAGATGCCACTAGTCCCTCTCTTTGCAGGCTTATCATTTCAATTTTACTCGAATGCCCCATCGTCCAAACATCACGCGTTCTTCACTTTTTCCCAACAATTTCTTTCCATTATAAATTCAGTCACTACCTTCCTTTCCTTTTTTGAAAACCTATTCACACGTTCATACCTTCCTACATCAGTATATTGGCTGATTTTATACATGTACCACACTGCCACCACAATGCTCTTTAAATGGACCTGATGTCCACGATGCAACCAGCCAGCCAAACAGTCTTGCAGTATGTATGTGGAGTCCTGTTAATTATACGCGAACAGGGTTTTGATTGTGGTCCCGTGAAATGCATTTTACTTGCATTTAAAAAGCTGACTGGTTAATACCTTGCACCGCCGTTACCATGCTTAAAGCCACAGCTATACGTCGCATTGCCCCCTCCCCCGACACCACCATTACCATAGGGAATTGGGGATTTTAATATTCCTTTTGTAAAATGGTACGACGTACGCAAAGACCAAATGACTTCATTTAACAACGTATTCGCATTGGACTTGGCTTTTTGTGGGTAGAAAAAAAAAACGGAATAAACCTCAGTGTTTGGCGGAGGTATTTGTGTTTTTCATTCTTTCCGGAGGTTGTCGTTGGTATTTTGTGTTCATATTTTTTTTTTCTTTTTTTCTTGGAGTTTAACAAGAAAATGTCCTTTTTATTGCCTTTCAGTGTTCATGATTCTTTTCTGTCAGTCGCTCGTTGTTTTTTTTGTGCCATATCGGGTGATCATTATAAACCGCTGAAATGTCAGATTTTTTCGCAGTGTGTGTCAACCGAAAAGGTCTTGGCAGTCGCTATTGCTAATTGATGTGTACAGTGAATATATGCAGTGTTTGGTGTAATAAATGGACTTCATAAGCACCTAGAATTAGCTATTTTATTGAAAATTCATCATTCTGGGAAGATATATAATTACGGCAATGCAATCTTTATATTTATTCTAATAGCTGTAGAGGCCTTCCAGAAATTACTTAAAAAAGTACTTTTTTATTGTGTATTTTTTTCACAAAAATTTGCTTAAAATCCACTTTCATTGATGCGAAAGTCCACGTTTTGTGGTTCACTGAGAAGCTATATAGAAATCCGCAGTTCAATGTCTGATGGTGAGCTTAGAAAATTTTTAGAAATTTCGGTTTTTTGTCTGGAGATCCTAGAAAATTTCCACGTTTTGTGCTTCACTGAGAAGCTCTATAGGTATATCACGGTTTTATGTCTGTTTTATTCATGTTACGCTATTCTAAAAATTCTTTAGAAATTCTCTTTATAGTGTAGAGATCCTATTAGTTTTGTTTAGAAATTACCATTTGGCTTGAGAATTTCTAAACATTTTTAGTTGTTCTCATTGATGATCTTCGGAAAAAATCTGTAAATTCTTCGTTTAAATGTTTTGCCTTATTAAGGCAAAGGACATTTGCTAATGCATCCAGGGGTCCATTGAAAAATTCCTTAAAAATGGACCCTGGTGGATACCAGGACTAAAAAGGCCTCGTTAGTGGATCTAAGAATCCCTTGGAAATTCCTTTTAAATCCAGTTGTAAGGATACAAGAGTCCTCCGAATTCCTTAAAATCAATGTTAACAGATTCGAAGGTCCTGTAAAAAATTAAAAGTAAACAGTTTTTTTATCCACATTGATAGATGTGAAGTTCCTCTAAAAAATTTAAAAATTAAAAAAATATCCCTTAAATTTAGATAGATCTAAAGGTCCTCTAAAATTAAAAAAAAATCTTTATTAATCCTCTATTATGGGTGAAGGTTTTCAAAAAATTAGAAAATTGAAATGAATTAAAAATTAACAAACCTTAAAAAATATCCACAATTTTTGATTCACATTTAAAATAATCGTAAAAAATGTATAACGTTTGTTCTTCACTTTTAAAAAATCTTAAAAAATACGATTTATAATTTTTAGGTTGCTCAAAATGTATTTAACAATTCAACAAAAAATCATCTTTAAAAAAATCACGTTTTTTGGTCACCAGGAGGCAAATCACGATATATAAGCAAAACAGCAGTAAGTTCGGACAGACCAAACTTTTAATACTACCCTACAACAACTGGGAGAAGCGTTCGAACAAATCACGAAAAATACTGCTAAAATCATAAAAATATCGAATATAGGTAGATGCCGTTATATTGAGCCTATACGAATACGAGTACCTGTAAATGCAATGTTCGTCATATGCCATTATGAGATTTAAATACTAAACTTGAAACAATTCCTGTGAATAATGTCGCTAAAATCATCATAATACCGACTATAGCGATGTAGCATTATATGGGGGTATATGTGGACGTGAGCCTGCATATTCAATTTTCTATCATAGGCTGTAGTACCCGTTAGGAACTTCAAATACGAAATTTGATACAATTTCGGTAAATAATGTTGCTAAAATCATTAAAATACCGAATATTTGGAGGTACAGTTATATGGGGACTATACGAACCCCTTGATTTGATATGCAATTTTCGGCTGTAGCGCCCATTACGAACATTAAATGCGAAATTTCAATAAAGTCTCTAAAACTATCAAAATGCCGAATATAACGGTACCTCCCCGTTATATGGGGGCTATAAGAAGACGTGGACCTATATGTGCAAGTTTCTGTCATTGGATGCAGTACCTATTAAGAACTTCAAATTGCAAATCTAAAACATTTCTGGTGAAAAAAAAAAAAATCATCAAAATACCGAATATTTGGAGGTATCGTTATATGGGGACTATATAAAAGCTTAGACCTACATTGACAGTTCTATGTAAGGATGTTTCTTACATAATGAGAACATATTCTACAAATTTACAGCAAATTTGGGTAAAAATTGTGACTAAAGCAGCAAAAAAAACTTAAATCTCTCCATACACGGTTATACGGGGCCTACATAACAAACACACATCTGAGTAAAATGTTATCAACCTGCCTCATTTTGTTGGGAAGCTAGAGTGATTTCCACCCAGGCGGACGGACGGACATCGCTAAATCGACATAGAATTTTATGCTGATAAAAGTGAATATTTTCAGGTGTTACAAAGGGTATAACCAAGTTAGTCTACCCTCCCTACTATGGTGGAGGTATAAAAATTAAGAAAAAAATTAGGTTTTTTTGTTTTTAATAGAGTCTTTCAATTAATAAATCGCCAAATTGTGCCTTATATATATCGTTGTCGCATATGCCATATATTAACCTTTAACACTTTTCTATTTTTAAACCAAATTACTAGCTTGTCTTTTAATGTGCTTCCAGCCTTAAAAACAAAGAACAAATTTAATAGGAAATATGTATGTATGACTTCTTCTTGCCATGTATTGGTTTTCGCCTCTCAGTGTAATAATAGTACAAAAGCTTGTCTTTCATTTCATTTTGGTTCCATGAAGAGGCCAATAATTGTCGTCACATTATATCCTTATCACAGCGTGTGTCTGTATGCTATTCATCAAGCCCATGTGGAATATTTGTGTTTTACCATGGCAACGTTTGGCAGCGTCATCAGACACACACACACGCTCACAGACATACCGCATTACCGGCATTTGGTGGTGTGGGCCGAATGACGAGAAGTATATGGAAAAGGAATTCGCTTTACGCGGCTTTATTTAATTAGAGCTGTTGGCGATAAGTCAATTGACGAAATTATATTTAAGTGGCTCACGCTACGCGAAATCATTTCACTTGAGTTTGCGATAAAATGTCAGTCGCTCAGTTTCCCAATATTGTTTTTGCAACAGAAAACAAAAGGTGAAATTTGTTCGGGTTAATCAATGAAGTTTTGGGACACATTTAAACTGTAAAGGGAGTTTCCAACCTAAAGGGACCAAACAGTTGGAAACTTTTTAAATAAACTGTAGAAAACGGAAAGACATAATGTTCTCTCAAACTATGATACATATATATATATTATTTATTGTGAAAATTTGTGTAGAATATTTAACCTTTTCAAACTTCGGTCTAAAACGAAATTCTTTCATGCATCAACTCATAAAAAATTCAAATTACTATATATATATATATATATATACATATATATATATATATATATATATATATATATATATATATATATATATATATATATATATATATATATATATATATATATATATATATATATATATATATATAAACAAATAATTGTTAAAAGTAAAATTTGGTAAGGAATACTTTTGTCCTCGATATAATCCGTCTAAGACGCTGCTTAAAATTAGAAATTGGCATAAAATCACATGAAGCGATACATATAATTTGTTTTAATTTTTATGAATTCCTGGCGAATATTTAGAATACGATGTACTCTGGGACCTATGGTATTTAAAAACTAGTAATTTTGAGGAATATTTTGGTTGTAGTATCTAACCCGTAAGCAAAGGCTGCAGTCTGGAGGGATTGGTATCCGGAGATTTTGGTGGCCATTGTGCCCTGGAAATGAAGAGAGGAACCTTCTTTTGTAACCATTCTTAAGTGGCGCGTGCTGAGCGCGATGGTGCTGATTCCTGTTGGAATGTCTAAGGCTTTAATACACCCTCCAGAATATTTTCGCGAGAATATTCGGCATTTATTCTGATGCAACAGTCGATAAATACGAGCGGAGAGCGACCATCAGCTGTTATGGCGGCCTACACCATCTCCATGGCCGGCGCTTGAGTTCTGGTGGCCAACCGAAGGTGCAAATTTTCAGCTGACCTCATTTTGTTTGTTTACAAAATGCTGGACCACGATCGGAGAAAACCAAATTTTGCAGTTCAGCACTTTCGGCCAAGTGAAGCAACTCTTTTGAGTCTATTTTTTTTTTCTGTTGCCGTGTAAGTTTTTGTACTTTTTGGAATTTCAGTGGCTTTACCCAGAGCTCATTTTTCGGCCAATGCGACGCGGGTTTCGATCAAGTCACTTCCTTACTTTCGAACCATTTCTGCTGATGTTGCTATTTTCTTCCATCCACTTCATTGACGTCGGCCTATCTTACCAGTATCACCGTAACGAGCGATGGTACGAGACACAAAATATATATTGGAGTGTTATAACGATAGCCGCTTGTAGGTTTCCAGCCAAATATAGAAAACTCACACCATCACGCTTGAATTCCATCACGAATAACATTTTTTCGGGGAAATTCTTACCAACATGATTTTGTACGCTTGTGAAGAATAAAATGAGTTGTCACTGGAATAATTTTAACAGCTGTCGGACAAGTGGCTTTGAAATGACAGCAGTTTGAAGTTGGTTGCAGTTTTTTCATTTCACCCTGTAAATCTACAAAATCAGCATAAATTTAAAAATTTTCGGGGTTAAATCAAAATTTTGAAATCTCTAAAACCAAAAATTTCCTGGCAAAATAGGTTTTCATAAGTCTATGATATAAGAATGTGAATGTGAGTGACCTATAGAACGACTGCAAATTAGCAAGAACAGTTTGGGTCCATTTTAACCTTAATTGTGTTACGACCATCTCCTGCAACAATAGACTTCTATTTTGGCCCTAACTCTAACTCCGTGGAGCTGAATCGAGCAGACCTTTCAAGAGTGCCAAATGCTAAGTTTTAGCTGATGTGGTTGGAAATAACCGCAGAAAACTTCAAAATATCGAAAATTAGCTGAAACGTGAAAGAATATAGTTCATTTTCAATACCTGTCTGCATATTGTAAAAACCATTGTGCCAAATTTCAAAACTCTAGATTAAATAATGCGGACTCTGTCGTGATTTGAACGTACAGGCGGAAAGTCAGACATTATCATTTTAATGGGTTAGGAATATATATGCTTTTTGGGGTCTACGACGAAACGGAATGGCAAATTCAATATACCCTCCATTAATTCTGAAAATGCTAAAAAAATATGAAAGAGTCTAGCTCTGTTAGTCACTAAAAAAATATTTTTAAAAGTAGTCGTTGAAAGATATAGATACATTATAGAACTGAAAATTTCATGGGCTAACGAATGGACAACCCTATGCCAAGACATAAATTATATACATCCCAACAGTAGCATTCCACTATGCTTCAATTGGAAAGATGTAATTATGTATCTACACTCCAAAGAAAAAATTGATTTTGAAGTAGCAGCACGAAACTCTCAGTTCCATGATTTGTACCCTCGGCTAGATTATATTGTAATCCCAAATCTTACTGCAAAATTTTCATCACGTGCAACCAGCCTAATCATAAAAGCAAGAGGCGGTTTGCTTGACTTAAACTCAAAGGCATTTAAAGCCAATACCGATGGAATCTGTTCTCTATGTAATACAAACCAGCCTGAAAATACCTTCCACTTTATTGGTTTTTGCCCAGTATTTAATGGTTACAGAAAGAAATATTTTAATAAAATTTCAATGAATGTAGACGAAGTAATAAGTATATTAAATGGCACAAATTTATCATCGCTATACTCATATCTTGAAAACTGTATTAGGTACAGAAATTTATTAATACACGAATATAATTTTTAATGGTTCTAAACTTACAAATGTACAAATTTTAAATATATTGGCACACAGCATTCTTGCTACGCCAAATATAGATTGTAATTTATCACATATTTTATGTTAATTGTATAGCAAATAATTGTAGTTTACCAATCTATTAATAAATAATAATAAATAATAATAGTCGTTGAAAGAATTGGCTTTGAATTTTCTACTATTGTTGCTAAAGATAATATCATTACAATTAACGTGAAGGTTTTGAAAATAATCTTTAATTCTTATAATCGCCTGAGCTTGTTCCCACATTCGCGAATAATATATATAAAATTCGCCTTTTCTTTCCAACTTCCCACACCGTACGTATGAGCAACAAAATTTCATAAAAAATACGAATACGCACCCACATTCCAAATTACACAATTTTTTCTATCTTCATATTCGTAAAATTTCAAATGAAAATAACATTACAATTTTACTGCACAAATTATATATTACTTATAAAAAAATGAAAACGAAAAAAAAAACAAATATCTGCATCACCTTTGCACTCTGCTCTGTTCTGAGCTCAACTTAGCTCACTTCACTTCCCTGTTCCTAATGGAAGTCGTGAATATTTTAAACATTCACATAAAATGAAAATTATTTCCGGTTGTCATTAAAGTGAAATTAACTTTTCTTCCTTCTGCCGTTCCCCCAACTTCTTCTCCTAAGTACCTGATAAGATTTCGATGTTGGCATTCCGTTGCCTTGCTCGAAAAAAAAAACTTTCAAATATTTCCAGCACTTACAAAAATTACCTTAATTTGGAACTATTTTTGTGCTAAGATGGTGATGCTATTATCATCCTCCCCTAGAAGCAAAAAGGGAAGGAGGCATAGCTAAAGAAAAGTGAAACTTAAATGGTGATGGAATCAAGTAATAAGGATGGTATTTTTTCTTGTTGTTAATTTCTGTTGCAAACAAAAAATACCTTATTTGTTTGTCCTTGTTGGAGCTGTTGTTTGTTTACCTGTTTGTTGGTGTGTTCCAATTTTGGCTTGGAGGTAGACCAACATTCAACCTTAACCTGGAAAAAACACACACACTCGCACACACACAAAATCCAGTATCTCAATTATTTCTTTTGTTCTACGTTTTATGCCATTAAAACAAACAGCAACAACAGACAGGTAGCAGAAATACTGTCTTTTTCCATTCATTATTTCTTAAAAGGCACTAAGCATGACAACACCAAACCAAAAACAAAAGGAAAATGGAAATGAAAATGAAAGAAAAAACCGAAGGTGATTTTCGTCTATGCAATGAATTTCTCAATTATTTGCTATTTTCGTGTTCTAATTGCATCCTGGTTAAATTGTTTTCAAGCCATTGGTTTCATGAATTCTTCCTATTTACTCATGGTATTATTTCGTTCTTGTTGTCGTTGTTGTTGTTGTTTCGTAGAGGCAATGATCTCCTTAATTCTCTTTTTTATTTTTTTGTTTGACTAAGTTTTTCCTAAATATTTCTTCTCTTGCCGCTTCTTGCTCCCCGTTTTGTTTTTTTGTACCGGAACTATAAATCTTAGTCAGCTGGTATTTTTTATTGTCGTTTTTTTTTCTCTCTGATGCTGGCACACTGTTGCTTGTGGCATTTGATTTGACTTGGTGTGTTGTCTTCTCCTTGGCCCTGTTTATTCCCTGTTAGTGGTAGGTGACATCCAACCTCAAATGGAAAACAAAAAAGAATGGGCAAAAGTAAAACAAGGTCTTGAATTTCAAGACACGTTATTTACAGTTTGGTTCTTCCATTTTTTAGGTTTCCTTTTTCTTTTTCTGTTGGCTTTTCCTTTCCCTTATTGTAACTGATCCAGTTCAATGATAACAAAAATAAGGAGGACAACCTGTAACAGGAAAGGAAATATATAGCAAATGTTTAATGATTTCCTCATAATAATATTGCAATTTAAAGTAGATTTTTTCAGCGATGGATGTTATGTAAAATTATGGAAGGATATTTTTTTTACTTCACGTAGACTAGTGAGTGACTTAGGGTTTCTTTTAAATCGGAATTTAGGTATAAATAAAATCAATCAAAAACATTTCAATCACTGTTGGTGGTAAGTTTATGATACAAATATGGTTTTAGAAATGCATACTAAAAGTACCAAATAGTACTATTTATAGTCCTTTAAAAATTATTTAAAAAATCCACGTTTATAGTCCTTAAAAAAATCACGTTTATAGTCCTTAAAAAATTCTTTAAAAAATCCACATTTATAGTCCCTTAAAAATTCTTTAAAAAATCCACATTTATAGTCCCTTAAAAATTCTTTAAAAAATCCACATTTATAGTCCCTTAAAAATTCTTTAAAAAATCCACGTTTATAGTCCTTTAAAAATTCTCTAAAAAATGCACGTTTATAGTCCTTTAAAAATTCTTTAAAAAATCCACATTTATAGTCCCTTAAAAATTCTTTAAAAAATCCACATTTATAGTCCCTTAAAAATTCTTTAAAAAATCCACATTTATAGTCCCTTAAAAATTCTTTAAAAAATCCACGTTTATAGTCCTTTAAAAATTCTTTAAAAAATGCACGTTTATAGTCCTTTAAAAATTCTTTAAAAAATCCACGTTTATAGTCCTTTAAAAATTCTTTAAAAAATCCACGTTTATAGTCCTTAAAAAATTCTTTAAAAATTCCACGTTTATAGTCCTTTAAAAATTCTTTAAAAAATCCACGTTTATAGTCCTTTAAAAATTCTCTAAAAAATCCACGTTTATAGTCCTTAAAAATTCCTTAAAAAATCCACGTTTATAGTCCTTTAAAATTCTTTAAAAAATCCTTAAAAAATCCACGTTTATGGTCCTTTGAATATCCTTTAAAAATTCTTAAAAAAATCCACGTTTGTAGTCCTTTAAAAATTCTTTAAAAAATCCTTAAAAAATCCACGTTTGTAGTCCTTTAAAAATTCTTTAAAAAACCATTAAAAAATCCACGTTTATGGTCCTTGAATATCCTTTAAAAATTCTTAAAAAAATCCACGTTTGTAGTCCTTTAAAAATTCTTTAAAAAATCCTTAAAAAATCCACGTTTATAGTCCTTTAAAAATTCTTTAAAAAATCCACCTTTATAGTCCTTTAAAAATTCATTAAAAAATCCAAATTTATAGTCCTTTAAAAATTCTCTAAAAAATCCACGTTTATAGTCCTTTAAAAATTCTTTAAAAAATCCAAAGCAAATGAAAAGTGACAGCTCTAAGCAACTTGGTTTATTTCCAATAACAAAACCAATAACATTGGCTTCTATGACAACCAAAACCGACAAAATTCTAATTCGAAAATAAAACCAATAACATTGATTTTCATGACACCAAAGCATTTTTTCTTGTCGTTTTCAAAACCAATAGTGACAAAATTGGTTTCTATGACAGCCCTGATTGATGTCTCAATTGAAAAGAGGAGGTGGTTTTCGAAATGTGTACCATAATTGTACTAAATAATAAAAAAATCCGTAATGACTGATATTAGGGTCACTGTTGGTATCTTTAGTACTACATGGTACTTAATTGTGCTACATGGTACTAAATTGGATATTGGGTGTAGGGATAGGGCTGTAGTCCTCAAATTTGATATTGAGGGTTCTAAAATCATCTTTGAGGAACATGTTTTGCACTCTTTTAACAATAGTTTTAAGTTCTTTCAGAGTTCTAACAATGGATAATACGGTGTAAAAAATATGTTTTTTTTGTCAATAATTTTTAGTAAAATGCACAGGATTATATAAGTAGAGATAAAGCTAAGTTTCCGAATTTCAATTCTCTTGAAGGAGGGTATTTTAGCTTTGCTATTCCGTTTGTAACTTCTCGAAAAATTCATAGTAGACCCTATAAAGTATATATATTCTGGATCAGCGTAAAATTCTAAGACGATCCAGCGTTGTCCGTCTGTCTGTCTGTTGTAATCATGCTATCTTTCTAACGAATTGAGATAGAAGGCTAAAATATTTCTCACATGTGCATTTTGCCAATAGGCAGGTTAAGTTCGTAAATGGGTCATGTAGGTCCACGTTTTCATATAGCCCCCATAAAACGGAACCTCCCAATATTCGGTACTTTTGACGATCTTAGCGATATTTTTTCCCGGAATTGTTTCAAATTTTGTATTTAAGGTTCGTAATAGGTACTACAACCTATAACAAAAATCATGTATGTGGTCTTCGTATAGCCCTCAAATAACGATACCTCCCAATATTCGATAATTTGATAATAGTAGCGACATTATTAACCTGAATCGTTTCAAATGATGACAAAAAGTGTCTTAGAATTTGGATCGAGAATATAAATATACTTTGTTGGGTCTGACAGTATTTCGAGGAGTTACAAGCTGAATTACGAAATATAGTAGGGTAGAGGATATAAAAAAAATAAATAAAAAATTGTTTTAGAAATATGTAAAGAGAATTTTAATATTTTCGGGAATATTAATAACATTTTGCAATATTTCACCACCATACACTTTTCCCTTTATCTAAATCCAAAAAAAAAGTACCATGGTTCTACCTTACGGCTAAAATACATGGATTGAATGTTTTAAATACCAGTCATTACACTGTAATTTGCATTTATTGATTACATGCATGTTTTTTTATTTTTTGTTTTGGTTATTTGTGATTTTCCAAATTTTCGAAATGCTAAATTACACAGAGTTTATCTCGCAATTCACAGTACTTTTGAGCCATATAATGGTCCCATTGAGTGACTAATGGCATAAAGCTTCCAATAAACTGAATGCACAAACAAAAACCAACAGCACCAATACTCTTGCATTTGTCCACATGAAAATGTTTGTAAATTGTCATAAATAAGCAACCATTTATTAAAGCAACAACAACAACAACAATGATATCATAAAGTTCTGTTTTGTGTTGTGCGGATATTTGTAGTAATAAATCTAAACTATTATTAAATACACACATAAATGAATGGAATTAGACAATGGGATGGAAATGAAAAAGAAAAAACAAATATTTTTGAAATTTAGACTTGGAACCCAAAAAAAAAAAAAAAGAAAAAAAAAACAAATAAAAAGTGCATTGTATTTCAAAATCGAATCTTCATCAGTAATGCACAGGGTGAGATACAAAAATTGCAACAAGGTCAAACACCATAATTTTTACATTTTTTTTTTTAAATTTTATTGAATGAAAGGCGAAAATGTCGAAAATAGCATAACATTTTAGAAAAAGTTTAGATTTGTTCGAATTGTCACCTTTGGCACGAAGTATGCCCTTCAAACGGCCAATGAAACCATCAACGCTGCCCAAATGTTGCTTTGCGGTATTTTGGCCCATTCCCGATGAAGCGCTAGCTTGAGGTAATCAACACTTTGGTATTTTTAAGTGCCAACCTTGCTTTCCAAAATACTCCAGATACAATAGTCCAACGGATTGGTATCCAGAGATTTTGGGGGCCATTGTGCGATGGAAATGAAGCGAGGAACCTCATTTTGTAACTATTATTGCGTGGCGTGTGCTGAGTGCGATGGTGCTGAGTCCTGTTGGAATGTCCAAGGTCTGCGGCCAAAATGTTTGCGTGCCCAAGGTTTTAATACACTCTCCAGAATATTTTCGCGATAGTATTCGACATTTATTCTGATGCCACAGTCGATTAATACGAGCGGAGATCGACCATCGGCTGTTATGGCGACCCATCACCATGGCGGGCACTTGAGTTCTGGTGGCCAACCGGTGCACATTTTCAGCTGACCTCTTTGGCAAGTAAATACGATCATTTTGTTTGTTTACAAACTGCTGGACAACGAAAGTTTTCTCATCGGAAAAAACCAAATATGACAGTTCACCACTTTCGGCCAAGCGAAGCAACTCTTTTGCTCTTTTGAGTCTATTTTCTTTCTGTTGCGGTGTAAGTTCTTGCATTTTTTGGAATTTCAATGGCTTTACCCCGCGCTCATTTTTCAATATTTTCCGAATGGAATATTGCGATATGTTCAGCTCACGAGCCATTTTTCGGCCACTGCGACATGAGTTTCGATCAAGTCGCTTCTTTACTTTTCGAACCATTTCTGCTGATGTCAGGCTTCCAGTATCACGGCAAGGAGCGATTGTACGATTCACAAAAGATTTATTCATATTTAAATTCTGGAGTGCTCTAACTATAGCCACTTGTGGTTTTCCGGCCAAATATAAAGAAATCACACTATCACCCTTGAATTCCATCACGAATAACTTTTTTTCTGGAAAATTCTCACTAAAATGCTTTAGTGCTCTTGTAAACAATATAATAAGCTGTCACTGGAATAATTTTAACAGCTGTCGGACGAGTGGCTTAGGAATGACAACAGTCTATAGTTTTTTCATCTTACCCTGTAGATCATAGACATAAAAAAATCAAAATTCGATTTTAACTGTGAAATTTATAACATTTTCCATTTTGCTAATTTTCCCCTCCACCCTATTCGGTTATTATATGACTACCATAATTATGAAACAAACAAATCCATGCATTTCCCATTTCATTGATTACATGCAATTGATGAATATACGGGTATGTGTGTGTGTATGCGTGTGTGAATGGCCAGCGAAAATCCCAAATCCAAACATATCAATCGTATTGAAATACGGTACTTTTTCATTTGTTCAATTGAAAATAAATCCAATTTTAGTATGAAATTTGATATGACCATGAATGGCATCAACACAGCCACCACTGTCACCACTAAAATCGGCCACCAACATTGGCTGGACATATTCACTGAATAGAGAATTGATATTTTTACAATTATATTAGGATTTTATTCATAATGCCTCAGAACAAAAAAGACAAATAACAGTAATTGAACAAACTGTGTGCAAAATCCATGCAAGGACGTTTGCATCAAATTTCATATGTAAGTGGACTTGTGTATGTGTGCGTTTATTACATACATCGATTATTATAGGGATTTAAAATAATAATTTATTTTATATAATGAAAAGTTCTCTCTCAAAATATTGGATATGTAATTTCACTGTTTAGAATAGAATAAATGTTTTTTGTGTTGAAGGATTTGTAGGTCGTTAAAAATTCGAAGACTTATAGACGTTTAAAACAAAAATAGAAACAATTTCGAAGTTATCATACTGTTCGGTTACAAAAAAAAGCATTTAATTTATAACCATATGGGCTACTGGGGTAAGATTCCATTCAGTGAAAGTACTTTTATTATTCCATACTTCGAAAAAATTCACTTTTTATACCCTATCATATCATAAGTTTGATTGGGCCAAAAATTATATAACACCTCGAAATATTGGTCCCCGCCATAGGAAACTATATATGGAACTTCCTATCTCTCCGAGCCGAGTCAATCTAGCTATATATGTCCGTCCGTCTGTCCATGTTAATTTGTAATCACGCTAAAGGTCGCAATTATGGCCCGATCCTCACGAAATTGATAATGGAGGTGGGGTAAGGGTTGGAATAGGAGGCTATTGTTTTGATGGTCGCAAAATATTTTAGGGTGGAAATGGTCCAAAAACAGAAAAATTTACTGATTTTGCAATTGCTCCGCGGAATTTTGCATGGAGTTAGAATTAAGGGCTGGGCAGCAGCCTTCCAGTTTGGACGACCATCGATATTTAGCGGGTAAAATAAACCATCACCTTTATTTCAAAAAAAAAAAAACAAGTTAAAAAGCAGTAAGTTCGGCCGGGCCGAACTTTTAATACCCTCCACCATTTGCAACGAATTTGGAAATTTTTAAGAAATAAAATCCTTAAAAAATTCTGTTAAAATTTTAAAAATACCGAATATAGCCGTTATATTGGGGTCTATACGACGTGGACATACATAGGCATTGTTTGTCACAAGCCATTACCATATTCAAATTCGAAACTTGAAATAAAGGGTTAATAATGTTGCTCAAATCATCAAAATATCGTATATAAGGAGGTGCCGTTAAATTGGAGCTGTGCGAAGACCTGGACCAGTAAGACAATTTTCTGTCACAGGCTGTAGCATCTATTACGAACTTCAAATACCACATCTCAAACAACTTCGGTGGGTATTGTACCTAAAATCGTCAAAATACTGAATATAGGGAGGTACTGATATATGGGGCCTATACGAAGACCTGGACCTGCACAGACAATTTTCTGCCACAGACTGTAGTTCCCATAACGAACTTCAAATACCAATTTTGAAACAATTCCGGTGAATAATGTCGCTAAAATCATCAAAATACCGAATATAGGGAGGTACCGTTATATGGGGGCTATATGAAGACGTGGACCTGCACAGACAATTTTCTGTCTTATGGTGTAGTATCCATTTTGAACTTCAAATACCAAATTTGAAACAATTCCCGTGAATAATGTCGCTAAAATCATCAAAATACCGAATATCGGGAGGTACCGTTATATGGGGGCTATACGAAGACGTGGACCTGCACAGACAATTTTCTGTCTTAGGGTGTAGTATCCATTTTGAACTTCAAATACCAAATTTGAAACAATTCCCGTGAATAATGTCGCTAAAATCATCAAAATATCGAATATAGGGAGGTACCGTTATATGGGGGCTATATGAGAACGTGGACCTACGTGGCCCATTTACGAACTTAACCTGCCTACTGGAAAAATAAACATGTGTGCAAAATTTTAGCCTTGTATCTCAATTCGTTCGAAAGATAGCGTGATTACAACAGACAGACAGGCGGACAGACAGACAGACAGACGGACATCGCTAAATCGACTTAGAATTTTACGCTGATCAAGAATATATATACTTTTTTGGGTCTGATATGAGTATTTCGAGGAGTTACAAACGGAATGACAAAGTTAATATACCCTCCATAGTATGGTGGAGGGTATAAAAAAAAAAAAATAGGAACATTTTCTCTAAACCGCGAATATTTTTAATCCCGGCCATTTGGGGGTTCGAATGGATCAAAAAAATTAAAATTCAATTCCAATATCAAATTTAGTAATTTTCTTATAAATATAGGACGCATAAATATACGACGCAAAAAATCTATTCACCTAATACCAAATATAGTACCATCCAGTACTTTTCGTACTTATACCAAAACGTGGACCTATACATACAATGTTTGGCCACACAAGCTAGAACCCATTGTAGCCTGCAAATACCGATTTTAAGACCAATCCGTGAAAAAATGTGGCAAAAATCATCAAAATACCGAATATCGGGAGGTACCGTTATATTGGGACTATACCAAAACGCATACCGATTGTAAGCGGGAGAAGAGAAAACACAACCGTATCGTTTGGTTGTTGGTTCAATTCTAATTTTATTTTTAAAATATGTTCCTTACGTACTACTGAAACTAATCTAACTTAACCTAGTCGCAGCCACACAATTGTTCTTATCTATTATTAGATTTAAAAGAAACATTGCATGGGTGCTTGTCCCTTCATTCAAGTGGTCTTGGCTATCCACTGTACGCATCGATACTGTGTGTGTGGGTCATGACCTTTATTATCTTACACATTATCGTATGCGACAGCGCACAAGATCACTTAATTCTACACATGTGATGTTTTATGACCGCTGGGAAACTGATAATTTGGAAATATTTATTTTTAATTGTTGGATTTTCCCAGCGCCTCAATCTCACTCAAAAGTATGTACAAAGTATTTTGTACATTCTCCCGGGCGGCTTAAATATGTATATTTTAGTGAACTGTATTTGAATATGATATAAAAAATATTTAGATATATAGCTTTGAAAATGATTATATTATATAAATTATCCTAGGTAACCGCTTGCAGGAAACGGCTCCACTTTTCTATCCAGCCTCTCTCGCCAATACCACCACCCTTATCTGCCGGTTTCAACTTCCAAGCTTTATAAATCTTTGGCGACTTGTGATTCGGTATTTGCTGGCTGCGATCATCCAAGGAGTCATTTTTTCTTAGGGCATCCAAGGTTAGGTTATTTATACGCGGTTGCTTTATACGCGGTTGCTTCAATGAGGATTCCCGGTGTTTGTTATTGTTAGCATTCTGTGGAACCGAAGTTTGTTTCGGCAGCTGTGTAATAATCACTTTCTTCACTTTGCCTCGCTTATCTTCTCCGAAGTTTTCTGATCCTCCTGAATTATCATATTTCTCTGCCATATGCTTACATGGATTGCGGCAATTGGGATCCATTACAAAATTGTTTTCTTGCAGCGTTGCATCGATATAAGTTGGGTCTATTTCTTTGTCATCGGATGCTTCGAGTTTGGCCACCATGACTTCCAATTTTCTATTTTGCTGTTCCAGATTTTGTACTTGCTTACTCAGGTCATGCCGTTGCTTCTCAGACTCTTCTCTAATGGTCAGTAGGTCATTTTCAAATTTAGCGACCAAGTACTGTGCCAATTCATGAAGCCTTATTGTGGTATCATTCGCTTCTTTCAGGCCATCTTCTAGTAGTTTGATTCTAGTTGTTGACTCGGCTAATTGTGATTTCATGTTACGGCATTTCTCTTCCTGGGTTTCATCGTTGTTGTCCATATCTTTACCATTTTCCTCTAAGTGAGGACTTGCCGGCGGGAACATGTTCATGTCCTCAAAATCTTGAGCGGCCACAAAAACGCACCAGTCACACTCGCAATCATGTGAATAAAACAGCCAATATCTTCGGGCCATCTCGAGAGTCTTCCGGTCACGTATATACCATTCAGCTTCTCTTTTGTCATCTAAAGGGCATGTTATATCACCCTTTGCCTCTTTCCCACATCGTGTTGTCTGTGAGGGCCTCTGCTTTGTTGTCAGCCCAAAGTTGGGAAATACAATTTTCGCACACTCCTCAGCCTCCATTGCTACTTCCTCCGGACTAAGGAAATAGAACTCACATTCGAGGCTCAAGCCTTCTGGTGGTTTTAAGCACTCCTCTATTTCAGCCGAATTTCCATCCCACTTGCGGTCTCGTGTTCTCGTGGCCATTAGTTTATTCGCTAGCACGAGGGATTTATCTACTGCTGCAGAACTTTCCTGGATTCTCTGAGGAATGTTCTTCTTAAAACTTGTCAACTTTTGTTGTAGAACGTAATAGGCGTTTTCTACCAGAATTTTGTATCGATTCACGTTCTGAATATTTTTAAATTGGCTTGCTGATGCCAATGTCGTGCAGAAATAATCTGCCAAAACTAGGAAACTTTTCTCTTGATCCATATTTTTTTTTTTTTTTTTTTTTTTTTTTTTTTTTCGGATGTCTTTTGAATTTTAACGTGGGACAATTTGATGTCCTCTTTTCAAACTAATATATATGTATATTTTATTTTATTTGGGACTTCTGTTGTCCTCTTTTCGTTTTATTTTTATTTTTGCCCCTATGGCTTTTTTTTTTGTTTTTGCCCCTATGGCTTTTTTTATTTTGCCCCTATGGCCTTTTTTTTTTATTTTGCCCCTATGGCTTTTTTATTCAAATTAGTCCCTTCGGCTATTTCAAAATGCCCCTATGGTCTTATATTTAAAATGCCTTAACGGACTTTGTTTTTTGTAGAAATTCTCCTCTATTTCTGGAGAATATCTATTTCTGCTTGTAGTGAGTCTCTTACCACTGGTGGGGGAAAACTCCTACAATTTTTTTACGGCCGCTAGTTATTTCCACTTTATAAAAAAGTGAAGGCTCGATTGACCATATGTAAGCGGGAGAAGAGAAAACACAACCGTATCGTTTGGTTGTTGGTTCAATTCTAATTTTATTTTTAAAATATGTTCCTTACGTACTACTGAAACTAATCTAACTTAACCTAGTCGCAGCCACACAATTGTTCTTATCTATTATTAGATTTAAAAGAAACATTGCATGGGTGCTTGTCCCTTCATTCAAGTGGTCTTGGCTATCCACTGTACGCATCGATACTGTGTGTGTGGGTCATGACCTTTATTATCTTACACATTATCGTATGCGACAGCGCACAAGATCACTTAATTCTACACATGTGATGTTTTATGACCGCTGGGAAACTGATAATTTGGAAATATTTATTTTTAATTGTTGGATTTTCCCAGCGCCTCAATCTCACTCAAAAGTATGTACAAAGTATTTTGTACACCGATATATCTCATTTTCAATACCAGCCATCCTAGACACAATACAAATTGTTCTGCTAAATTTGTGTGCTGTATCGTGATTTAAACTTGTCGTGATTTTGACAAGTTTGAACAACATCGTGCGTCCCTCATTTTTCTATGACTGAAATACGAATTTTTGGAAATTAATAACAATTAAAAGTTAAATCTTCTTAATTTGTATAATATTCTTAATTAATAGCGTATGATTTATATATACCAATATCAGAAATTAATTGTTCTTTATGAGCATATATTCTCAATTTTTTTGAGTCATATCGTGTAAAACATGTCCCACTTACTCTCAACACATAGTTCTTCAAAGAACATTTATTTAGTTATTCATTCGATTTTATTTTCACTTTATTTTTAGATTTTTTTTCTTGTCGAACATATGCTTTTAATTTCATTGAACTTGAACTGGGCGAACAAAAGAAAACTGCAGTTATACAATGCCATTGGAAAGTAGTACTTATCACATGCCTTGAGGATGAAAAACTAACCAACTATTGACTAAGTATGTCATTTGGCAAGAAACTTTTTCGCCTCAGAGAAAATTATACATTGTTTGCTTTTAATTTATGTTGATGTTGGTGGTCGTGGCTGACAATGAAGTTATAGGAAAAGAGACAGAATGAAAGTGGGAAACATGACAAAATTTTCCGAATGTAAAGAACTTTTCAGTGAAAGTACATTTTGATAAAGAAAGTTGTGGTTGGCGTTTATGTGTACGTGGAAATAGTTTATTAAATGAGGAAATAGTTTATTAAATTATATTATCCGTTTTAAATATCATAAAAATATTCGATTTGTTCAAGGTTAATAATTTTCTAGCAAGGAATATTTAATGCAACTAATCTTAATTTCTCATATAGTTCTAATCTTCTTTTATTATTCTTTGTGTACTTACGCTAGGTTACGTCTGTACAAAAACAAAAAAAAAAAACAAAAATTTCCATCCCTTCCTATAGTTTTTAGTTGTTTTTTTTTACCCTTTTGTTGTTATGCCTTACTATGCAATCATTGTGCAATTCAATTGGAAAATTTGCCTGAGCAACAAAATTACAGGGAAAATAACAGCAGATTATCAAAAGCCAACGCTATAATTTCATAGCTCGTCTCAACAATTTATTACGAAAAAATCGCCTACTTAAAGTGCAACGACGAGATAAGAGGCAATCAACTTGTGAGGAAGCAACAAAAACCAAAAAACATTTTTGTTGTGTTGGCATTGTCGAATAGAAGATAATGCTACTACTTTATGACAAGTATAAAATAAATCGCTTGCAAAGTTTTAGATATATTTTCGCTAATCGAAAAATGCGTGGTTATTAAAGATTATGTTGTAAAAAAAACGTATGTCTCATCGAATTAACCCTATAGGTCTCAATTTTGGTTTGATTCCCACAAAATTTTAGGGTTTATTTTATTTTGGCAGATCGTCGGACAATCTAAAGTGGCTGGGATTGACCATAACTCCAGCATGAACCAGTAAAGAAATTCCTAAAGTCGGGCGGGGCCGATTTTATGATACCCTACACCACTTTGCTAATTTAGTTGAGCTCCACTTAATAATTAAAAGTTTTTATGGGAGAATTCAATCATACACGCTATGATTATAATTATAATTTAAAATTCTACGAACTAAATATGCCGAAGCATTTGTATCTTTTAAATTCGGACTTGTATTGCCCATTTGGTGCGAAATGAATTTGAAATCGGATAAAAATATATATGGGAACTATATCCAAATCTGAACCGATCTCGATAAAATTTGGCAAAGACATTTCTGAGCTGTATTTGATATATTTTCCTGAATATCGTTGTTACGGAGTGCATATTACGGCTGTGGGTAACAAATACAATAAATCAGATGAATAATATATATGGGAGCTATAACTATATCTGAACCGATCTTCAAATTTGGCATACTACCTTCTAGACTAAATTCGGTCGTATGTGCCAAATTCCATCCCATTTGGATAAATATTAGACGTTTGGTGCACAATAAATGGTAAATCGGACAAAGTTATATATGGGAGCTATATCCAAATCTGAACCGATCTCGATAAAATTTAGCAAAGGTATTTATGAGCTGCATTTGATATATTTCTCCAAATAATAACAAAAATAACAAATCGGATGAACAATATATATGGGAGCTATAGCTATATCTGAACCGATTCCGATAAAATTTGGCATACTTATTTTCAGGCCTAATTTGGTTGTATGTGCAAAATTCCATACTATTCGGGCTGATTTTACACGTTTGGTGAACAATAAAAGGCAAATCGGACGAAGATATATATGGGAGCTATATCTAAATTTTGACCGATTATCTCCAATTTCAATAGGGTTCGTTCGGTGTTGTTTGCAAAATTTCATCTCAATCGGATAATAAATGCGACCTACATTTTGTTCACAACAATACATGGACAGACTGACGGACGGACGGACAGACGGACTGACATGCACAAATCAACTCAGAAAGTGATTCTATGCAGATCATCAAAAGGAACTATGGGTCTATCTCGTTTCCTTTTGCCTGTTACAAACAAATGCACAAAGACATAATACCCTGACCACCTTGTGGTGTAGGGTTTAAAAACAAAAAATTATCACGAGTATTATTAACGCTACCGATCACCTGTAGGCGAAATTCACATATACGTGTCACGGGAATTTCTTACCTTTACATTAACGCTGATTTCGTTACACACTGGAACCTAAATCTTCCAATATTTTGTTGAATTCCCATTAGCACGACAGAGGTTGTAGATAACGGCAAATTCTCACGAAATTTTGCATGATCTGGTGGCTCTGGTTAAGAGGCAAGCTAACCATTTGCGAAGAATAAAATGGCCCAAAAACATACGCATGCATGAAATATACCTAAATCCCATGTAGTTTTCTGATAAGTGTTAGTTACAGATTTATTCGGTTTATTCCAAGGCTGGAAAGCAACAATAACAACATCAGATCCTTAAATTTGAAATACAAAAACGTTAATTTTATTCTCTTAAAAATTATATAACGAACCTGGAACTTTGGAATGAATTTTTTAAGTAGTCCACATATGCATTCCAATTTTTGGAGGGTCTCGTCAAGGATAGTAGTGAGGGATATAAAGGGTGAGATAAAATAAGTGCAACAATGTCAATCGCCATAATTTTTGCATTTTTTTTAAATTTTATTGAATGAAAGCAAAAGATGCCGGAAATAGCATCAAATTTTGGAATAAGTTTAGATTTGTTCGAATTGGTCACCTTTGGCACGAATTATGATCTTCAAACGGCCAATGAAACCGTCACACGCTGGCCGAATGTTGCTCTGCAGTATTTTGGCCCATTCCCGGCGAAGCGCTTGCTTGAGGTGATCGACACTTTGGTATTCTTTAGTGCCAACCTTGCTTTCCAAAATACTCCAGACACAATAGTCCAACGGATTAATATCCAGAGATTTTGTTGGTGCTGATGGTGCTGAGTCCTGTTGGAATGTCCAATGTCTGCGGCCAAAATGTTTGCGTGCGCAAGGCTTTACTACACCTCCAGAATATATTCGCGATAATATTCGGCATTTATTCTGATCGATTAATACAGGGTTGCTCATATTCGACGGACCCATGTTTTTTTTTTAATCGAAGAAAAAAATAAAAACATTCTTTGCGTCAATTGCATTTTGTACGGGAACAAATGCAAATCAATGCCAATAATCCATTGTAAAGTGGACCGAGCCATGCCCAACTGCAGAGAACGGCGTTTTTGGGATGTTCAGCACTGGCTCGTATGGCAGCGATATTCTCGGCCGATCGCCTTGGTCGACTTTTATATGGCCTTTTCGGATTAGAAAGAGTCGAAAATTTTTCGTATAAACGCTTAATGGTGTTCTTAGAAGGCGCACTTCTCACATTTTTTATTGTTTTAAAAGCACGTTGAGTCTTCACAATTGACTTCTTCTGTTGAATGTAAATTTCAACGATTTCAGAGCGCTCACGTGGCGTGTATTGGTTCACGGTAAAAATCTGCTTGGAGTGACGCTTCAAACGCGGTATGTCATTAAGCGATGTGACATCTCTGTCAAAAGTTATAGATAAAGAATGCTGGATAAAGAATGTTTTTTCATCGGAGAAAACCAAATTCGGCTGTTTACCCCTTTCGGCCAAGCGAAGAAACTCTTTAGCTCTCTTGAGTCTATTTTCTTTCTGTTGCGGTGTAAGTTCTTGCACTTTTTTGAAATTTCAATGGCTTTACCCCGAGCTCATTTTTCAATATTTGCCGAATGGAATATCAGTCACTTTTCGGCCACTGCAACGCGAGTTTCGGTCGCTTCTTTACTTTTCGAACCATTTCTGCTGTGTTTTCTTCCGTCCTCTTCCTTGACGTTGGGCTATGCTACCAGTATCACGGTAACGAGCGATGGTACGAGGCACAAAAGATTTATTCACATTTAAATGCTGGAGTGCTCCAACGATAGCCACTTGTGTTTTTCCAGCCAAATATAAATAAATCATTCTATCGCGCTTGAATTCCATCACGAATAACTTTTTTTTTTTGGAAATCCTAACCAAAATGCTTTTGTACGCTTGTAAACCATATAATGAGCTGTCACTGGAACAATTAACAGCTGTCGGACGAGTGGCTTAGAAATGACAACAGTCTGAAACTTTTGCTTATCCATTAATTTCTGTTTTGAATTTTCTACATTTGATTTTAATATTTTTTTAATACCCTCAACCATAGTGTGCAGGGTATATTGAATTGGTCATTCCGTTTAAAACACCTCGAAATATACTTTTTAGACATCTGAAAGTATATATGTTTTTGATCAGCATAAAATTCTATGTCGATTAGCGATAGGTTGATAAAATTTTATTCAAATGTATATTATGTCTGTCTTGGTATAGCCACATATAATGACACTCACTTTTCTGGTTTGCTGATCTTCTAAATATCTCGTTAATAATTCCCCATTGTAATGCCGGATCGTCTTACAACAAGTTCTTAAGAAATTACCCTTTTTGTTTAAGGACAATGGTCCTCTGAAAGAAAAAAATTAAAAATTTTTTTGTAACCCTTGTAAATTGTTATGAATGCCCACATGATATGCTCATCTTTCAAAAAGTTCTTAAAAAATCAACAAATTCCGTTTTTACAAAATTGTTTTGAAAATAATCACATTTTGTTGATTATCTTGTAAAAGTGAATTTAGATTTGGAGATACTCGGAAAGAACTCTTTAAAAATTCACATTAATGTATTTGAAGGTCATCTTAATTTTTTTTTAATCATCTGTGGGCTCTCCAAAAATTTAAAAGGACTTCTTTTAAATCAACGCTGATCAATTTTAAAGTTTTCTAAAATGTAAAAACTTTACGTTTTGGTATAAGAAAGTGTCGTAAGAATATAAAAACGGTTTGTTAAACCACTTTGGCGTTTTTTAATCCACGTTGATTGACCTAAAAGTCCTGTGAATATTATTAAAAATCGATCCAAATGTCCTCTAAAAAAAATAAAAATCCAAGTTGGGGGACCGAAATGTCCTGTAATATTTTTTTTAACTATGACAATGAAGCTAGGGTGCATCTGAACAATTCTATAAAAACCCAGATTGATTGACCTAAGAGTTCTCTAAAATTTTTTATAAACTCAAAATGATATACCCAAGGTTTCAAAAAAAAAAAAAAAATTCCACTTTGGTGGAGCCAAATATCTACTAAAAAAATGTAAAAAAAAATATAAAAGCACGTAGCCGTATCTAAAAGTCCTCTACAATGGAAATAAAATAATTATTAATCCACAAGGACGGAATTTATTATCCACTGTTATTTTTATGGACATTATTTTGTTGTGTTCTCTGAAAAGTTTTAGAAAAATCCATGCTAATTGATCCAAGGGTCCTAAGGAATATCTGTAAAATTTAAAAATCCGGTTATTGGAACCAATGATCCACTGTTAATCCAGGTTGAGCAGGTTATTAAAAACCATGTTGATGGAGTTAAGGGTTTTTTGAAATATTTTATAAAATATCCATGGCGATGGACCCAAGGGTCATCTGAACAGTTCTTTAAAAATCTACATTGCTGGATCCAAAAATCTTTTAATGTTGACAGATCAGAAAGTCTACTTGAGGGCCCCTGAGAAATTTGAAAAAAACCTTCCATAAAAAAATGTTTTTATTTTTATAAATGTAAGCACTTCAAAAATTTTCTTTTTCTATTTTTCCAAGGCTGTATACAGAAGGTACTCTATAGGTCCAAAATAGGGTCATAATTTAATATAGCATCTATATAGTGGTACCTGCGTTTTTAGGCATTTTATTGGTTTCAACCTCAATTTCAAATCGAACTGGCTGTTCTTTGTCTCATACACAATATATGGTTTCCTAAGGGTCTTCTACGAACAAAAGCCTTCTTCGGGCTATTTATATATTGAACGTCTTTATAATAAATATCAGATTTCTTGCAAGCCATATCCACAGGCCCTCTATAGTCCAACAATATGTCGTCTACAAATAGAAAACTTTTCCCAGGTCTTACATATAAAAAAGCCCTTTCATGTGCTATGTATCACACGTCGTCCATGCAGCAAATTTTACAATTTCTCTATTGTTGGAGGACCTTCTACAGGTTTATGTGTGCATGGTGTAGGGTACACAAATTCGCCCACAACAATATAATCCAATGGACTTATCTTGAAAATAGAAAATCAGCACACCCATATTCACTTATAGTTAAAAAATGCATTCTTAGCATTACATTATTGCAGTTGTTGTTCTTGTTGCAAAATAAGCAATTTTGTTGTTCTTCCCATGGCGACTTCCAAGACTCCATCATATGAATTTATCGTCTCTTATGTCTGAGTCGTGCTTAGCTACTACAGCTTGCGTTGTGCTATTATGAAAAATTGATTTCTCACAGAGAAAAAAAAACGAACTTAAATCGCTAGCAGACTAGGGGCAAGCCAGCTAAAAAAAATCCAAAACTCCGCCCACAATAATTTTGTTAAATCCGACATTAATGTGATGTGTCCAACAGAAGCAGCAGCAGCTTAGAAGCATGGCAGTTATATTTTGCCAATAGTTTAAGCACTGCCTGCCATATCACCATGGCCACTGTCATCCTAGTCGGTGGCAGCAACTCAGGGCAAGGCGAAAACTGTGCAATGGTGATGATGCCGATGTTGATGTGTTTATTGTGGTTAACTGACCATTCACATATATCAGCAACAGTGGCATTTTATGAATTTTATGGGGTTTTGGATGCTGTCAGCGAAGTGGGTAACACAAGCGTACACACACAGATACCGCCACACTCAAACGCACACTCAGACACGATGAATGAAGGAATTGGAATTGCAGTACTCGGTAATCATCACATGGCCTCCTCCACACTACTACCGAGTGAATAAATGAAATCCGGCAAACCCCAACACAGATTGCGGAAAATAATAAATTGCCCTGTATTCGCCACAAACCCAGTGAAAATCTGTATAAAAGGTGGCAACCAAGGGGAGGGAGGTGATGAAGGCTGCGGTAATATAAACATGAAAATGAAATTTTTGAAGTGATTATTTTTGATTTAATATATCATGTTTCGGTGTTTGTTTGTGTTGTTGCTTCTGCTACCGTTGTCCATAAACATTCTCCCACAATGTTTATTCTACTTTTGCCGAACCAAAATTTTGAATTATGAAATTACAGAGATAATTTTATTTTTAATGACTCCATAACATGCAATTTGCCAGTTAACATAATTCAGCACACACACACACACACACACACACTGACACACCCATTGCCATACACGGACACAAAAGATTGCAATATTTATTTAATGGCAAATCAATAATCACTGAAATATTTATGAGCATCAGTCGTTTGAAGTGCAAAAGGATGAGATGAATTATGTTTTTCATGAAAAAAAAAAAAAAAAAACATTTTAGGAGGGAAGAGGAAGAGTATTAAATTTATGGTGTCAATGGGTAGTGAGAGTGTATATGAAAATGGTAAAGTATTGAAAAAGTTAGCATATATAATGACAAATAAATTCAGCGGAATTTAATTAACAAGTCTTAAACCAAGTTTAGTTTGAATTTAGTTTATCAACAGAATACCTTCTATTGGGTTTCTGTTGATAGAAGACCTGTACCAGAACAAAGGTACTTTTACAGGACATACAAATGATATTTTGTCTTCTAGAGATGAACATTCTTGAGGTGTCTCCTGATAACAAAATACGGTCGTTCGATGGATAAAATGCGTTTTATAGGTGTTCTAATTATATTATGCGACAGAATTAGTTTTTTATATACGGTCAAAATGTGCTTCACCGAAATAAGGGTTTTAAACCCAAGGCCCTTTTGGACCAAATCCGTTTCAGGACATTTGGAGTCGATCTTGGGTTGTCCGTCCGTCCTTCTGTCTTGTGGGCTGGTGCGCACCATTACTCTCCAAGAGAGTATCTGATTTAATTCAAACTTGGTGCATGGTGATAATATTGTCAAATTTATATCGGGTTTGGAGATGGCAACTTCGGCCCATTTCTTGTGGTATCTCCTTCAAAAAAGGTCAACATTTTCACAGAAAATAATTTACCGTATAGAACAAGAAAGAATCATCCAGTTTTTTTTTTGCAATCTTTTCAACTTCCAATATTTGTACCAGTGCTATGCCAGGTGTGAAAATGGACAACGTCGACCCATTCTATCAACATTTTGGGTAATTATAACACTCATAATTCCGATTCCCTTCAAATCCCACATAATTCCAATATTTATACTAACACAAGATGGGCAATATCGATCACTACTTCTGGTACTTTCCCCACATAGTCAAAATTTTGAATAACCGATTCATTTCAAACTCGTCACACCTCAATACTTCTATCAACATAAGATCTGTTGTGAAGATGGCAGATATTCCTCCACTCCTTCTAGTACCTCCCCCACAAAGGCTTAAAATTGAAAATAACCTAAACGATCTTAAAACGCCATATAAACATACAATTCTCTTAAAATTCACTCGTCTCAATAAATATCTGATGCGAAGATGGAAGATTTAGTACCACTCCTTCGGCTTCTTCACCACACATGGTCAAAATTTAGAATAGCCCAAACTCTCATAAAATGCGAAGTAAACACCTGATTTATTCTAAGCTCCACACATTCCAATATTTCAACTAAGACGACCAGAGATTTGATGTGAATATGAAATTTATCGGCCCACTCCTTCTGCTACTTCCGTCACATGGGGTCAACATTTATATTAATTCAGCGATTTTCATCAACTTTGTGAATCTCAATATTTCAATTTTTAATATTTCAATATTTCAATAACCATAGATCTAATAAATATTTCGGTCCACTCCTTCTGGTTAGACCTTATATTAACAAATATTCTTATATAAGTGTAAATAAGTGTTTGATTTCCTTAACATTTTCCACATTCCAATATTTTTATAAATGTTAGATGAAGAGGAATATTCCGGTCCACTGCACCTGGTACATCGCGCACATTTGAATTATTTCCAAAAAATACCACATGGCTCATATACAGTACAGGAAATCGGAATACTAATCCGAAAATTTCAATGTAGGTTATTTACGATATAATCTTTCAAAACGCCGATACACGTGTTTACTATTTTTAGCTCTAATTTTAAAAACTGTACTGGTTTCCCTGTAATTGTTTTACCAATAATACGAGCGGAAAGCGACCATCTGCTGTTATTGAGGCCCACACCATCACTACTGCTGGGCCAACCGAAGGTGCACATTATCAGCTGACCTCTTTGGCAAGTAAACGCGATCATTTTGTTTGTTTACAAACTGCTGGACAACGAATGTTTAATCATAGGGGAAAACCAAATTCGGCACTTCACCACATTCGGCCAAGCTAAGCAACTTTTTAGCTCTTTTGAGTCTATTTACTTTCCGTTGCGGTGTAAGTTCTTGCACTTTTTGGAATTTCAATGACTTTACCCCGAGCTCAGTTTTCAATATTTGCCGAATGAAATATTGCGATATGTTCAGCTCACGACCCATTTTCAGCCACTGCGACGCGGGTTTCGATAAAGTCGCTTCTTTACTTTTCGAACCATTTCTGCTGTTTTCTTCCGCCCACTTCCCTGACGTCGGGCTACGCTACCAGTATCACGATAACGAACGCTGGTACGATACACAAAAGATTTATACACATTTAAATGCTGGAGTGCTCTAACGATAGCCAATTGTGGTTTTCCACCCAAATATAAAGAAATCACACTATCACGCTTGAATTCCATCACGAATAACTTTTTTGCTGGAAAATTCTCATCAATTCTTGTACACTTGTAAACAATATAATGAGCTGTCACTGGCATCATTTTAACAGCTGTTGGGCGAGTGGCTTTGAAATGACAGCAGTCTGAAGTTGGTTGGAGTTTTTTATTTCACCGTGTACATTATACATATTTATTGACCTCCAACAGACCCATCGGGCCTCTAACACGACTGTATCTTCTATATGTGGATTAAATTTTATAAATGCAAGTTATTTTATAAGACTTTTGGCAGGTGTTTTCAGGTATTCATTCTATAGAAGGCAGTTTCTACCTAAAAAACCAATTTTTACAAGTCTTCTATGAAGGACAAAACAGAAATTCTCGTAAGCTAGAAGGAAGTCACTACCAGTCTTCAATAGGAAGAAGGCCTTTGATAGGGCATCGGTACTTCTCATCATATTGATATAATAAATAGAGGATCTTATATTAATCCAAGATATTTGGCCTTTTATAGATCTACTATAGATATATAGACTTTGTTTTGTCTTTTTCAGATACGCAACCTTCCAATTTTTTGGTTCTTAGATAGTAGGCTACTATAAATTTACAGACTTTTTTCATATTTTTCTTAGATAGAAGTTGTTGCTTATACAAAAACAATTATCTTATATTCTGTGCATAAAAGTCCTTAAAAATGTCTTCTTTAGATATAATACCTTCTCCAGGTCTTATTCTTAAATGACTTCTTACAATTCCTGTTTAGACATAAAATCATAAACTTATCGTCGTTATATGTAAGATATTCACCAGCTCCGTAATATAGAGACAAACTTTGCAGCAGGTGACCTTTCGTATGTGTTCCATAAATAGAATTTTCGCCTTCAATAGAGTTAAAGTCAATCACGGGTCACTTATAAATTAAATCCCTTTCATGGCCCTTTTACTCGATCACAGATTCGAGTTAATCCTCGTTTCAAATTATTTTTACTCTCCTTCTCGCTAATTTAAGAATTTCTCCCCATACCCTCATTCTGTCCCTACAATTAGTGCATTTCGATTTTTTGCATTGTATATTTTGACTTACCAATTCCGCTAAAAGCTAAATATAAATTTTCGCTCAACTTTTTCACGAAGCGCTAACCACATGAAATGGTGCCTTTTGATTTTGTGCACATCAAATTAGTTTGGTAATTTGATGTAATTGTGGATAAGTATACGAAAGTGTCTGAATCGCACTGAAACACACATACACACCCATTCTCACACCAAATCGAATTACAGAGCAACATCGCAAAATCCTTTGTGAAGTTTTTTTGTTCATTTGCGAAAATCCTTGCTTTCTCGCACTTAACTATTTTCATTTAAATCCTTTTATTTTCAACTTCTACTTCCTCCCAATGACCATTTGACGACGTTGTTGGTATATCGTGTAGAATCTTCTAACTTGTTTGGATTCCAACCTAACAAGTTGCCATCAGTAACCACACCCCACAATAGGTCAGTGCTGCTGGGGAGTGGGATGTGTTCTTGTTGTTATTTCGACAGGAAAAAGTTCGAACCCAAATAGGTTGTAATCAGTTGCATTTGTGGTGTTAGTTTTGGCTATTTTTGGAGTGCAGGAAAGGGGTTGTGATTTAAGGTGTTATTTTTTAGTTTAAATGGAGGTTAGTTGAAATTAGAGTTAAGAGCCTCTATTAGACCTATACATGGTCTGCTATTTATGGAACATATGTGAAGAGAGCTCCAGGTCTTCTAACCAATTTCTATTGACGAAGATGGCCTTTAAGGCCTTCTATGGGACATAGATGGAATTGAAGTCCTTCTATTGGACATAGAGGAAAAGGGTTGTGATTTAGGGTTTTTTTTTTGTTGTTTTTAATTGAATGGATGTTAGGTTAAACTAGAGTTAAGTACCTCTAATAGACCTCTACGTGGTATGCTATCTATAGAAGATATCTGAAGAAGAGCTCTTGGTCTTCTAACTAAATTCTATTGACAAAGATGGCCTTTAAGGCCTTCTATTGGACATAGATGGCCTTTAAGGCCTTTTATTTATTTTGATGGTCTTTAAGGTCTTCTATAGGACATAGATGGTCTTTAAGGCCTCCTTTTGGATATAGATGTCCTCAAAGGCCTTCTATGGGACATAGATGGCCGTTGAGTCCCTCTATTGGGCATAGATGGCTTTTAGGGCCTTCTATGGGACATAGATGGTCTTTGAGTCCCTCTATGGGACATAGATGACCTTTAAGCCCCTCTATTGGGCATACATGGCTTTTAAGGCCTTCTATGGGACATAGATGGCCTTTGAGTCCCTCTATTGGGCATACATGGCTTTTAAGGCCTTCTATGGGAAATATATGGAATTTAAGGCCCCCAACATTTTATGGAGGGTGTATTAGCTTTGCCATTCCGCTTGTAACTCCTCTAAATATTTATGATAGACCCTACAAAATATAGATATTTTGGATCAGCGTAAAATTCTAAGACGATTTAGCGATGTCCGTCCCTCTGTGTTTCTGTCTGGCTTTTGTAAGCATGCTACCGTTCAAACGTATTGAGGTAGAAGGCTAAAATTTTGCACACGTGTGTATTTAGGAAGTAGTCAGGTTAAGTTCGTAAATCGGCCATGTCGGTGCATGTTTTCATATAGCCCCCATATAACGGTACCTCCCGATATTCTGTATTTTAATGATTTCAGCTGCATAAAACGGTACCTCCCGATATTTTGTATTTGGATGATTTTAGCGACATTATCCAACCGAATCGTTTCAAATTTCGTATTCGAACTTTGTAAAGGGTACTACAGCCAATGCCTAAAACTTTCGTATGCAGGTGCACATCTTCGTATATAGTTCCTTCCAAATGTTGGAGGGTATCAAAAGTTCGGTCCGGCCGAACTTGGCAGTTTTGTTACTTGTTATTATACCCTCCACCTTGGAAAGGAGGGTATATTAACTTTGTCATTCCGTTTGTAACATCCTTAAATATTCGCCTTAGACCCCATAAAGTATATATATTCATAATCAGCATAAAATTCTAAGTCGATTTAACGATGTCCGTCTGTCTGTTGAAATCACGATATAGCCCACATTATTTGACGTAGAGCGCCAAAATTTAGCAGAGCTATTTGCATTATGTCTAGGATGGTTGGTATTGAAAATGTGATATATCGGTCCACGTTCTGGTATAGTCCCCATATAACAGTACCTCCCGATATTCGGTATTTTTATGATTTTTGCCACATTTTTTCACGGATTGGTCTGGAAATTGGTATTTGTAGGTCATAACGGGTTCCTGAGCGTGTGGCAAAACATTGCATGTATAGGACCACGTTGTGGTATAGCCCCCATATAAAGGTACCTCCCGATATTCGGTTTTTTAGTTTTTTTTTTTGCCACATTTTTTCACAGATTTGTCTAAAAATTGGTATTTGTGGGTCATAATGGTTTCCAGCTCCGGTGGCGAAACATTGCATGTATGGGTCCATGATTTGGTATAGCCCCCATATAACGGTACCTCCCGATATTCGGTAATTTGATGATTTTTGCAACCTTTTTTCACGGATTTGTCTGAAAATTGGTATTTGTTGGTCATAATGGGTTCCAGCTCCGGTGGCGAAACATTGCATGTATAGGTCCATGATTTGGTATAGCCCCCATATTACAGTACTTCTCGATATTCGATATTTTGATGGTTTTTGTCACATTTTTTCACTGATTTCTCTAAAAATTGGTATTTGTGGGTCATAATGGGTCCTAATTCGTGTGGCGAAACATTGTAATTATAGGTCCACGGTTTGGTGTAGCCCCCATATAACGGTACCTCCCGATATTCGGCATTTTAATGGTTTTTGCCACATTTCTTCTAATGTTTCTTTTACCCTAAGGTGGAGGGTATTAAAAGTTTAGCCCGGCCGAACTTAATGTTTTATTTTTTTTTGCTTGTTAATATTATAACCCCATTCGAATTCATTCTCGCATGGCTTTTTCTATTTGCGGTGTTGGTAGTACTCGTCTCATTGTGTCAATTGTTTGGCATTTTCTGTTCTATTTCTATTCGTACTTCATTTTGGTAATTATTGGAAGTAATGGCATTTTTAACAGGATAATTAGTAAATTGGAAAATAAGCATTTTTGTGTCGATCGAGAAAATGCTCCTTCGAAGTGGTATTGTGTGTATGTATGTGTGTGCTCTAAATATTCGTCTTTTGGATGTGTTTCCAATTGTATGTAGCTGAGTAAGGACTGCTTTTTGCTATC